>NC_046154.1:55139945-55144945 GCF_011064425.1 Rattus rattus
AAGTTACCCTTGAAGACCAGGTCAGAGTGCAGCCACTGCTCATCGATGTCTCTAAGAGGGTCCGTGTGGTAGAAGTCAAAGCAGAGACTCACCAATGAGCCCCTTCTTTTCTATGTGGCCTCAGCCTATCAATTCAACTTCCCAAAGGTTCTGCTTTCTTTTCTATTACATGAGGGCCTTAATGACCATCATGCAGCCTTTAGTTGAGTAAAAAGGTACGAGTGGATCTGGAAAACTCCAAAGGTAGTCAAGTCTAGATTAATGGCTAGATGAACAGTGGCAATGTGGTATGAATGGAGTTTTCTCTGTTCATGCTGATCACGTGGTTATTGGCTTGCATGGCTGATTCAGTACTTGGAGAGGTGTTACTCCAGATGAACAGTTATCCAATCTCCTTCTGAGGGAAGTTTAATTCCAGTAGAAGTGCAAACTCTGAGGCAGATCTGCCCACAGGGATTGCGGGAGCCTTTTCTCAATGTTTAACTAAAACAATGTGTCTTGGTGTCGTGTGAATGCCTTATTCTCTGTGTCTACAGTTCAAGAAGAAGCGTTAACTTGGCTTCGGAATGACTTGGTTTGGAGATTTTTTGTGTGACAACCAAAAAGGACTTGAGAGGCTGACTCGAGAACACAGCTTGCTTGCACAAGCTACAGGCAGAGGGGATCCAAGGCGATTGTCTGCCTCATAAACTGTATGTGTCCACTCAGGGATGGTAAGAAAGAAAGGAGTCAGGATCTAGACTAGGGAGAGGTAAGCTGGCACCAACCTGCAGGTATTTGGCTTCACCAGCAAACTTAGAGATACAACATGCCATGGCTGGGAGCTGTGCTATTGGAGACCCCTGGGACTGAGTCCTGGTCTGTCTTCTCAGTAGCTGTATGACAATGACATGAGTCCTTCTGAACTGTCTTACCTTCCTTTGTGAATACCTGCCTTGCTCCTATAAAGTAAGAGTTCATTTGCTCCTAGGTTATAAAACATATTAAATAAAACACACATGAGAAGCGAGTATTCACTGGATGATATCTGGCTACAAACATGTTACTAGTATGGCGGACAGTGGATAGCTATAATTTGGGGTCAAATAATAGTCCTTTCTGTTGGTACCCTGATTCACTATTGGGGCATCGTCCTTCCCAATGGAATGTGTGTAGCCTTGGTGCCCTCTAGTGTGCTGTTGTCTTAGCAGTACCCCACAGGCTCTGCCCAGCCAGTCTTCACTGCCTGGTACAGCCGAGCATGTGACCTGGGCTCAACCTATCAAAATTTCTCTCAAAGGACTTCCTTGAAGAAAAAGCGAGGACAAAAAAAGAACATCATTGTAGGAAGGGACTAAGAAGATTCTTCTCTGTCTTCCTGACTGTGACCCAATGGCTCCTAGACTCTTAGCTTAAACTCTGAAGTCCATTTCTGGTGTCTGTGATCAAAGAGAGCCATTTTTACTTTTCCTTTCTAAGAAATAAGTATTTTTGCTCTTACAACTAGCTCTTCCCTCTTAACACGAATTCTCTGTGCAGTCCAGATCTTCCCGTGTGCAGTCTCTTCTGCTAGAATGTCTAAGTCACACCCTCACCCTTGTTCTTCAAGCCCTGGCTCAACTACTTTCTGTTCACAAAGTCATCGATGACTCCTCTGCCCGCAGAGCAAAGATACAGGAGTTCCTTTACCTTCTCCTTGTGTCCACTGGAAGAGCTGCCACTGCTGTGTGGGACAGAGTTGGGGTATTTGCTGTTGCCTAAGTCATAGGCTCCTCAGGTGTAGCCTCTGCAGCTGTGTCTCTGCTATCTGGTTCAGAGCAAGCACACAACACATTTTGTGTCACCATGTTGATGAACCATCTTATGGGGAAAATAGGGCACACCCAAATGATGACCAATTCTACTGGCCATCCAGAGACATTTGTCCCTGTTGTAAGTATCCAAAATGATTGACTGACTTGATGCGAAGTCTTCAGGTCACTGCCTTTGCATTGTCTGTGACAGCTAGGCAACCCTGGTGACACAGAAGTAACCGTTTTATGTGGCTCTTACCAAAGGCAAACCACAGGGTGCTGCTCAAAAGAGTCCTATGAAGCCCATGTTGCGATTTTTCCTATTTTAGAGATGAGGAAGCTGAGACACAATTACATAGGCAGCAAGTGGCAGAGCCAAGGTTCCCACCCAGGCTGTGTGCTTCCTCCAGGATACCATGCCTGTGACATTACCAAGGAACTGAGCCACCTGGGGCAGGACGATAGTGGCCTCGTGAGGAGGCCTGTTCACTTTGAGAGAAGCACAGACATTAAGTGCAGAGCACAGAAATGAAGGAACTGGCTTTTCAGTTGAGCTGAGTTCAGTGGGGTGGTGACAAAGAGGGAGGGGAGGGCTCCTCCTTGTGATGTCTGAACTACTGAGACAACTGCAAGTGGCCTTGTGCTCAGGCTGCTGCACCAGCAACCTTGGCTAAACTTATGAGACTGGCTCGGTAAGAGGTCAATGCTAAGCTTCGAGGTTGAAGTATTAAACGTGACCCAGTGACTAAACCACTGGGTGACTCAGTTTCCTCATTTGTAAAAGCGATATGGGGATATTAACTAAGAACGCTATGGTATGCATTGGTAAGCCTAGCACCTAGAAGTCATAATATACAAATAATGGTGCAAAACTCTGTGCTAATTCTGGGCATCTTGGTGCCTTTAGAGAGCAAGGGAGAAATGAGAGTAGGGATGAAAGAAAGTGTCCTGTCACTTTGGGAAGAAGATATGAGCCTTACTATTATCCCTCCCCTACCCCAGCGCTGCTCAACCCCGCAGAGCTCTACCAGAAGGGATACGTGGTTTCTCACAGCCAATTATCAGGGCTGATGTCTGTGGGATTGTTCTGTATAGCGAACCCAATGTCCTTTGTACAATTTTTATCCTCCTTTCAAAATTCCAATAAAACCAAGAACTTTCAATAATGAGTTTGACCAAAAAGGCTTATTTTATATTACTACTACTGCCTCTGATACTTCTCACAAATCCCGAGCTGTGAGCTTCCTCGAGAAGGGTTTGGGTGAGGTTGGGTAAGAGGGTACAGTCTGTCACAAGTCTGTCAGAGCACAGGCCCTGTCCTGTGCTCAGGACTATGCAAGCCAGGCTGTGTCCCCACTCCCACCACTGAGGTGGAAACAGTTTGTAAGGTAGCAGTTCCTAGAAACAGTAACTGAAGTGTTTACTCTGGGGAGCTGGTAACCATGGGGATCACTAGGAGGACTGGTGCTATGGGATGGAGAGTTGGTCCAGAGAGACGCCAGAGCATTGCAGATGACCTGAGAAAGCTTTACCCCATACGGTGTCATCTAAATTTCAAAGGAAAGACCAGCACTTTCTCATCCACCTAGCTTTGGAGCTATGCTGAAGGGCTCTCTAAAAATGCAAACTCTAAAATGTAAAGGCTTGCAGTGCTCACCCATTTCACACCAGGCGGGCAAGCATTGTTCTCCAGATCCTAATTAGGAAAAGGATCCACTGCTCCTCTCCCGAGAGCGGAGGGAGGAAAGGTGTCACAGAGCTGCATTTTGCTACGTCTGGGTGATTGTGAAGCTCTCTCCACCCCCCACCAACCACAAACCCCAGCCGTCTGGGGGCCAGGCCCCTCTCCATTCTCCTCCACTTTCATCTTGTTCCCAGGATCCACCAAAGTAAATAAGATGTCCACCGGGATAATGGAAACCCCACCAGCTTTCAGTTAGTGCCTTTCATGCCAATTAAACACATTTTATTCAGTCGTCATAGATGCATCAATGCCTGCCTTCCGAGACGCCAATAGGAATGCGGCAGACCTCAGCCTGGCGGACGGCATGTATCTCATGCGAGTTCTCCCTCCAGCTTATTCTAACCCCTCAGCAAAGGCCTCAGTTGAGAACATTGATTCAGAAAGATGTATACGGGCATACAGACTCATTAACCAGCTTACCCACTGCTGATTATGGATGGAGAGCTCTGAATGCTTAATTCAAATTAATCTTTCATTAATGAAAACCTAGCTCAGAGCATTTAAAAAAATCTTGACAGATGCATTTATTGTGCAAACATAGATTTATCCACACCAAGTCAATTGAATATAAAATCATATTTGGTTGGGGTTGTAATTGATAATGATTCTGCAGTTGTCTGTTTAGTTAGGCACGTGGTGTTTGAGTTACTGATGGTCTAGAAGGTTTTCCTTCCTCTGGAGGCCAGTGGGAAACAGGTCAACCTTAGAGTATTGGTCACTTTTGAGATGAAAAGAAAAACTTTCTTGCCTTCATCCGCCCTGCCCTCTAACCTGAACTAAAAACCAAAGGAGGTGGGGGGCTGGCTTTCCTTGCAGTAAAAACAGAAAGGAAACAAGGTAGCAAATGCTAGACATCGGGATCAAACAAAATAGGTTACTGATTAACCAGCTTGTTGGTGATCTGATGACTGTGGTGGCCAAACGTCAGTCTCCAGTATCTTGGAGTTTATGGGCCAATTCCTCCCAAGATGTGGAAGTTTGTGCTGCCTGTCAACAGCCAGCCAGCCAGGGGTGACAATGACTCTGTGTCTGGAAGCCCTACTGGGTTGTGAAATGAACAAGGCCTTCTCCACCCTCCGAGCAGTCCTGCATGGATCCCTCCAACTCCCTGAGTGAACGAACATCTCCCAGCTCCTAAGGAGCTGACATATATCCTGCCTTTAAGACAAGACTACAATTGCAAATCTGAGAATATAAATGGCGCTTTCATCTTTCTTTGGTTTTCTTTCTTTTGCTTCAGTTTTCATTCCAGGATAAACTCTCCTGTCAAAGGGACATTTCTGATGTGTCAGATTCACCGCTGTAATGAACAGGTTGACAAATGTGGAAGGTGGGCACGCGGTCCGGGCTGCGCAGCTGCCTGCAGCCCGAGGAAGCCGTGACTTTCACAAGGATAACGGCGCTTTGAAAGATGGCGAAAATGTCGCCATCAACCTGCCCTTCTGCTACCTAGTAATTAGATAATTAGTCAGGCCCTAATTATG
>NC_046154.1:55147445-55219945 GCF_011064425.1 Rattus rattus
AATATGTTATCTCAAGAATTTCTGGTGCTTTTCTTGTAGCAATTACTGTGGCGGAAAAAAAAAAAAGCAACGGCTTCCTCTGGAAAATGTACACTGTGGGTAAACTCACTCATATGCTTGTCTGTGTGAGTAAGTAGAACATCGATAACAGAAATTAAGCCCATGCCTAATAGCAAACACCCTGGGAGAACGAGCACCCCGGATGAACCTGGGTTATTCTTGCAGAAACACTGGAGAGGAGTTCCCTTCTGTATCCTGTAGGCTTTGCTTAGTTCACATGGGCAGGAAGGCCAGAGGGCCCACCGTCTGAGGCCTCCTGGCAGGTAGGTAGATAGGACTCTTCAGCACCTAACTGGGCAGTCTAGACCAGCATCTGGCTACCAGCGGTTCAACAGAAGTAACTTAGAGGAACTGCTGACCCACCAGAATGAGGTTTAAAATGCAAGCGTCACTGAAGGGCACCCACACAGCTGTTTGCAGAATGTGCCGGCACGATTTGGAGCGGACTGCGCGCAGGACGACCTGCAAACGTGGTGCCAACAGCTGGGAGCGAGGCTGTCAAAGAATGGAGAGAACTTGGAGGCTCTAGAGAATGGCCACGTGGCTCTCCTTCTCACCTATCTTTCTTTCTCAACTTAAAAAGGAAGGCTTTGTACTTGATTTTTATTTCAATAAGACAAACAAGGCATGAGGCGAGCTACCAAATCAGACAACTCCTTCATAATCCCATGCACACTCTTAGCCAATGAGAACGGAGCATGTACCTCGTGCACTCCCTCCCTGGGAAGATGCTACAAGGATATGCAAATTTAGTTGATAATCCTACATTCCACACAATAAAACTATTGAGCATCGATGTTGCATCGACCCTGAAGCATAGCAGTTAACAGAACTTGGGGTCCCAGAGACTACACAAATACACACACATTACCGCACAGCACGCTGAAAATGCTCGTGCAGTAAACAAGATATTCTGCAATAATTGTTTTGTTTTTTAAACAAGAATATGGTAGCTGTGAGTGTTGTAGAGGGAAAAGTATATCAGAGGTTGAGAGATGTTCTTGAAGATTCTGTCACTGGCCTTGTAGGCCTGTGGGGAAGAGAGACTCCCAGCTGTTTAAGGTGAGGTCCAGCACTGCATTAACGTCTCTCTGGCTTGGAGAGAAGAAGGCATTCAAAAGACTTGCAGGGTAAAGTACAAGAGTAGGAAGTATCTAGCCGAGGCCTGCCACGCAGTTGGACCCGGTCAGGAATAGTTCCCCTGACACAGAAAAGAGTTGGGAATCTCAAACAAGAGGTTTGCTTAGCTCCCGGGCTGATGCCTCAGACTGCAAAGAACCCCCCCCCCTTCTTGACTGGAGGACATTCTACTGAGGACGTGCATGTCCATATATATTAATGAGGAGGAAGAATGTGAAGACCCCATACACAGTCTGTTTATACATTATACATTTCTCTTGTTATTATTTGGCATGGACTGAATGCCCTCAAATCGGTAAGCTTTTTATATTTTTATAGAATGCCCTGACAGCTCCCAGCTACCTGTAGCCTAGCTAGCAGATGTAACAAGGGGAAAAAAACCTGACCCCAGAAAAAAGACTCGGCTGCTTGTATCACAGCCCAAGGCTTTATTTGGGAGTCATCGAGGGGACACCTGCAGGCTGGGCATGAGCTGTGGGAACCCTTACAGAGCTTTGCTGGTTTCTAGGGAGGTGCCCGGGCAAGAGACAGAGTTGATGAAGGACCGACCCTTCTCTGTGTTTATTCTGTATTAGAAACTAATCTAAATGCCTTCCATATTTCATTTAATTCACTTAACAACCTTATTAACAAGATCAGTGTTATTATTGTTCCCAAACAAGGAACTAAATCACAGAGAGGGTAAGTAATTTGCCCAAGGTCACACTGGGGACAGAGCTAGTCAAGCACTAATCCAAGCTCCGATTGGGTGCTTGCCCTAGGACCAGAAGCAGTAGGGCCTACAGACTTCCCTGGCCTCCAAATTGTGCTTCTTAGCTTTACAACTGAAGCTTTTTCTAGGTCACTGTCTGCCTAGATCCCAGGTAGGTCTTTAGACAACTCCTCTTCTGACACCTGTTGGTGACTTCAGTTGTCTGTGTCCTGATGTGGCCAGACTCCCAGCATGTCCTCCACCTTATGGATGGATGTCCCATCCCAATCCCCCTCGGCACCTGAGTGTTGTCCGTGCCCCATTTTAGATTTCTCCCTCCCCACCTCCCCAGAGTGAGGTTACTCATGGGTTCCCATCCTGACGTCCCTGCAATCGTTTATTGAATGCCAGAGTCCGTGGCCAATCATGCTTTTTTCTTACTGTAATTCACCAAGAGGAGTGACCATGGTCAGTGCTGGGTGCGGTGAAGCCCAACCCACCTTCAGGGCCCATACTATGTCCTGAGAATTACATTCAAGAGAGTGACCCCACTCCATGTTTCCCTCCTGTAAAAAGTCTCCCAACCAGGGAGGGACCCAAGCCTTAATGGCTGGAGCAGGAGGCACTGGTGCTTTCTAGAGGGGCTCATGCAGAACTCTGGGGTTATTATTGTCTCCCGGGCCTGCAAGGGCTACAAGGGCAAAGTCTTAGAACAGGCTACACAACAGGCTCTGATATTAAAAAAGAGGCGTAGGAACAGAGTGATCACTCAGAGCCTGTATATTAAATGTATTTTCCCTTTGGAAAAAAAAAAAAAGAAGTTATGTTTCAACATAAAGGCAGCCTGTGTTTCATAGCTATTCTAATTTATGGGCCGTACATTCCTGTGATTGTCTTGAAGTGAGTAGCCAAGTAAATAATAACGGAGAGCCACAGGTAAATCATGTGGAGGTGAACGGAGCCTGTCCGGGGCCTCCACAAACGACACAAACATTATTTCCTAATTTTGCAGATTTCTTCATCTGAGCCCAGGAAAAACGCCTCTTCTCATTGGCTTTGTGGTTTGACACTTTTCCCCACTCGCATCCTGAGGAGATTGCGGCCAGGTGAAACATGAGAAGGTTTTAAAGCATCCCCCGCACATGCCCCTTCTAATTTCCCTTCTCAATTCCGAGGAGATAATGCCATTCACTTCACTTCCACGGGTATTTATCTGGAGCTCCTGGCTTCGGCAATGGAGGAAGGCGGGGTAGAGTCCAGACAGGAGGGAGAATTGCCCACTCCATGCCCCAACACACACACAAGTGGAACCTGGATTCCATGTTCGCTGTGGTAAGAGAGCGGCAGCATAGAATTCACCATTTTCTTTGTAGACTGGGGTACATCATTGACTTTCCAGCACCATCAGCACCATCTTAGAAGTTTCCCTCGACCCTAAGTGGAGGTGTACCGGGATGGGCCCAGTCGTCAGTGGTTTGACTTTTCCAACTTCAGTGGTCCAGGAGCAAACCCATATAGCCTCTCAGACTTTCATTTTCAGTATGGCGTTCAACAAATAGTGAGTCAGCCCACTGTTCCCAACAAGGTTTTATGCAATGATCTGGCTAACTTCAAGCTAGTGCAAGGGCTCCAGGCACACTCGGAAGGTTGGCCAAAGGTTCTACATGTGGCAGGTTAGACGAACAAAACACATTATCAACTTACAGTATTCTAATTTTATCAGATTTAGTATTGTGGCTTAGATGCAAAGCTCCTTGGCAACCACAGAAGCCAGTATTTCAGGGTCAGTGAGAGGAGGACATTTTCTGGGCTCAGATAAAAAAAATCTACAAGATTATTGGAAAATGTCCCACGGTAAACTGAAGAACATTCTGGTTAAACATTGCTTTCCAGCCTTCCTTGGGCCCCAGAAACCACCACCATTCTACTTTCTATGAATCTGGCTACTCAGATGTCTCCCATAAATGCAATCAGACATGATATATTCTTTTTTGACTTGTTCATTTTATGAAACAGAATGTTTTTAAGGTTCATCCATACTGTAGTAGCATTGGTGCCTTGGCTCGTTTTATACATAGCAAAGTTGAACCAGTTAAAATAACTTTTCATGTTTATCCCCCAGGGGACATACACGTTCATGTGCTCCTGTAGCCATTAAGAAGCCACAGCACTGAATCCAAGGCCCATAGTGCAGACAGAGCAGAGTAGCTTCCCAGAGAACTGAGACCCAGGAGAAGGAGACCCTGGGAACACAAGCAAATCCACAGGCTAAGGGCTAAGTCAGTACAGGGTACAGATGGGCGAGCAGACTAGAGGCTGAGGCAGAGGCGTCCAGGCAGAGGTAAATGGAGAAGTGAGACTTTCATGAGAACATGAAGGGTGGAAATTATGGAGCATAAGGAGAGAAAGCAGCTGAGAGTAAACACTCCAGAACAGCATAGAAAGAGAGCACACTCCATCTTAGCCTGTCATTGCTGGTGCACTGGGATGGGCCCAGCCTTCAGTGGGTTCCCAGTGCTTGCCACAACCACAACTGTGTGCTACTTGAGTAATAAGAACAACGTGGAGATACTCCAGGTGAGTATAGGGAACAATGACTTGGGTCAGAACAGAAAACATTGAAGGTAGTTGACCGTGAGTATCCCTCTGCCATGTCTCATCTAGGGGCCATCAGAATATAGACACAGCTGGGACACTGAGAGAACATGCTCCCAGCTGGGCCATAGAAATGGAGCTCCTGAGTCTTGGCCTGGCGTACTCACACAGTAGCATCTTGCTTACAAGTCTTGTTTTGTGAAAACACTATCAAGTGGCAGAGGGTAGAGGGACAGGTGACCGTTTGGCAATCAAACCTAAGAGTGATTGGGATTGAGAGGGGAAAGGAGGGTCCGGAGGCCACTGTAGGAGAGAAGATTACACAATCTAGAGAACTTGAAAGTGCTGGAGGAGAGTCAGAAGGCAGGGAAGATGACAAATGCCAGCCCTGGGTGATTGGCCGCAGACGGAGGTTTTGGGGAGGAGAAGTTGTCTGTCCTTGCGGAGGGTGTGATTGGAAGGCAACGGTAGCTTCCACATTTGAAGGGGAAGCAGAGCTCTGGGCTTTAATCGCTGCAGAGACGTCATCTGCAAGATACAGCAAGGAGAATGACGAAGGTCATAAGAACACAGGAATTGAGACGAGGATGGGGAGGGGAGAGAAAAGGCTGGCTTTGCATTTAGGGTAAAACTCATTCCGACTGACTTAGACCTGAACCGGGTGTTTATTGCAGGGTTGCAGAGATGTTTCGTGGAAGCCAAGAAGGGTAAATAAGATTGCGGGAAGAATGGAACCAGGCCCTGGAGAGCTAAGCAAGGCCAGAGGTTACTTTCTTTCTCTTTCCCTCCAGGTCATGGCGTCCAACCAGTGCCCACCCGCCCTGCATGCACTAATTTTATCCTTTGCTCTCCTCTCTCCTCACAAAGAGCCACCAGGAATACATCTGTCCAATTCAAAAGGCTAGCAGAAAGTAGCCTGTGGTTTCTGGGAGGATACTATAGGGTTGGCCTGTCAGGGATCGCCAGGGTGGTGGCACTTCAGAGTATACATTGGGCTACTGGATCAGCTTCCTGGACCAGGAGGAAAGGATCCAGCTGGGCAGATTTCTCACAGCTGGAAGTGACCATGCAAGGACACCCAGCCCTAACTGAACCATTCAGGTCCTAGACACTCTAAGCATTCAGAGAATCAAAGCCAGGGATGGCCAGTCTTCCAGGAACTAGGATGTCCACAGATGTGTGCTTGTCTCTAGGTCACATGGTAACCAGTTGCAGAGAGTTCTCTAGGGAGAGCTCTCAGCTGTGCAGACACATCCCCAGGGGCCAGCGGGAACAGAGGCACCATCCACAAGGAGTCACTGAGATGAACTCACATCACAGGCTTTGTAAGGGGTGAAGATATTTCTTATCCACCCTGACTTCAGTCCTACCTTTCTCATCTCTTCTGTTTATCTAATCACGGACTAAATAACCCCTAAAACCAGATGCAGAGTTGAAAGGGATAGACAGAATTTATATGTAGATTTTTCTAGAAAGAAAATTCATTCAAGGAGACCATGATGAAGAAGAACCAAAGAGGCAGTGGTTTGAACAGATGTGGTTTGAAGCGTTTTATTACAAGTGTGAGAAACATAGAAATAAGGGGGGACTGGGAAGGTGTACTGGGGTCTGCACAGCTGTCAGGGCTAACCTTTGACCTTGAGCATCTCAGCAGGCAGAGAAGCCTGGCAGAGTTTACATGACTGAAAAGCCACAATCCCACAAGAGAAATAATGCCATGTCTACTAGTAATTACTAGAAGAAATTTCTCAGCGAGCAAAAATATCACAAAAGTAAAGTCACTTATAAAAGCAGTGATAACACGTGCTATTTATTATAAATGGCCTCCTAGTGGGCACCAAGTTAGATTACGTAGTCCATTTCACTCAACCCTAGTAGGAATCTACTATTCTTATGCCTACCTGCTGGTGAGCTCAAGCAAAGCACAGAGACGTAGGGAGACTGGCCTCTGTTCTCACCGCTGGAAGTGGCCATCAAAGGACACCCAGCCATATCAGCCAAGGCCTAAGTCTACACTCCTAGCTACTGCAAATTAATGGATCCTTAAAATTAAGTAGTGGTGAGGAGAGAGTGAGGTGGATAAAAGCAGCCGTGGCCCACTCCCAGGGCAGCCTTCAACTCAGCAGGGTACAAAGACCTACAAAACACAAAAGGCTAGAAATGGTAACAATAACAACTGTTGACATTTTTAAAATCATTGTTAAGATTTATTTATTTTATTTATGAGTACATTGTCACTCTTTTCAGATTCACCAAGAGAGGACATCAGATCCCAATACAGATGGTTGTGAGCCACCATGTGGGTGCTGGGAATTGAACTCAGGACCTCTGGAAGAACAGTCTTCTTCCAGAGTGGCTCTTAACCACTGAACCATCTCTTCAATCCTAGCTGTTGTCATTTTTAAAACTTTCCATGAGCCAATCTTCATTGGGGGTTTTGGTATTGGCATCTCTCTCAGTTTCTCGTGGCTTCTCTTGTTATTGAAAAACCAGTTTTACTAGGCCAACTCTACACTTTCTCGCCTAGATTTTGAAATCCTGAAAGACTGGGACTTCCTCAGACATTGTTTTCTACCACCCCAAGTGGAATGAGGGTGACACATTTAAATAGTGACAGTGTCTCCAGATGGTGTGGAGGTAAAATGGAAACTTGAAGGAACGAACGAAGGAGATTATAGGGGCAAAGCCAGCAGGATGTAGACTGGAAACAGATACAGGATGAGGCACAAGACAGAGCAGAGTCCGGAGGGTGGGAAGTTGAGGTGGTGGTGGATGTCTAGGAACAGAACCAAGATGGCAGTTGCCAGACCGGTGTTGAGCTCTCGGGAGCGCGCAGGTATGAAGGTATCTGGAGGTAAGAAGTCATGGGCAGCAATGGAATCGTCAAAATGTTCCCTAAGGAGCTGGAGTAACAGAGGAAAAAGTGATGGCGGTGCAGCCCTTGAGGGATGAGGAGAAGGAGAGGGGATATGTGAGAGTCAGAGGAGAAGGGGAAGGCTTTTGTGCCGAGGATGCCAGAGTCCCAGAAGCCACTCACTGAGGGCGGGGGTGGGGGGCAAGAGGAAAGCCTGTTACCTGAAATGTCAAAGAATAGAATAAGAAAAGACAACTGGTGTTTAGTAACAAGGGGGGGGGAGATATTAGAAAGAAAAAAAAAAAGTAAGCTTATGGAAAGTTCTAGAGCTTGTGGGTACAGATAGAAAATGGAAGGTTCTGGAAGCTGTGGGTACAGATAGAAAATGGAAGGTTCTGGAAGCTGTGGGTACAGATAGAAAATGGAAGGTTCTGGAAGCTGTGGGTACAGATAGAAAATGGAAGGTTCTGGAAGCTGTGGGTACAGATAGAAAATGGAGACAATCAGCACAAGCTGCTCACCTGAGAGTTCCTGCAGTGAAAGGAAGGAAAAAGACAAAATATTGGGTAAATGGGTGATCAGGGTCAAGAGAATGGTTCTTTCCAACAGAGAGAAATCTCTGCTGTGAACAGAGCAAAGCACAAGCAACATTTTGAAGTGGGGTATAAGGAATTCTCTAGAACCGAGCCTGGTAGGTGTTTCCCATGTAAAAACCAAGATGACACGTTTGTGTTTTAATCCTCTGGGCTTCTTCCTTCCAGAGAGCCATATGTTCTGAACCTCCCTCGAGCAAATTGTGTGGGGTAAGGCTGTGTCTACCTCCCTCCTCCGTGTCACTAGATAAGCAAAGAACTCTGTTAGTAAATGCTGTACAAGGAACGGTGCATGAATGAAGCTGCCTCCACATTTCCTAGGAGTCAAAACCATGGGCAGATTCTGTCCTTCAGCAGGCGTTGAAAACCCAGCCCAGGGCTCCCTGTGTCCTGCCCTTGAGTTTCGGCTCAGTACGGATAATAGCTTAGTACATTGTCAATAAACACGGCGTGTTCCATCCACTGCTGCCTGACTTAACACAAGAGCCATCCGAGGAGGGGCTGGTGTGAAGGTGACACTTGCCCTCACCAACGTTGTCTAAGGAAAGACTCATCTTCCCTTAAGTGTCGCTCCTCCTGCGTTCACATATCACTGGGCTATAAATGACGAGGAGGAGGGTTTGTAAATCAAGAAAAAGGCCCTGCTTTCAAGCACTCGTTAATTATGTAGGATGGATACCTCATCCTAGTTCATTTGGACAGGACAGTGGGGAACCATTCCATCTCCTGGATGTCCCCACCTGCGTCTAAAGAGTTCTCAAGGAGATAGCTCAACACGAGGAGTTTAGATAGATAAGGCAGATCAGGCGGGTTGGGTCCCTTACTGGCTTTTGTGAAAACATTTTGGAGATCATCACGGAAATTAAAGGTTTTATTTATTTAATTATCTATCCCTCACCCTGTTTTGTAAACAACCCCATACTTCTTGTGTGGCTATTTAAATGAGATCAGGGAAAAGTAAATTATAACAGAGGATCCAGGGCCTGGGAGCTGCGGCAGCGCTGAGAGTGCTGGCAGTGTTTACCGTGAAGCGCCCCACTCACCAGTGGGCGGATTCACACCAGGACCTCAGAGCTCTAACAGCCAGAGCAGAAATGACATCTGCTCAGCCCACCACACCTCTTCAGCACCCACGAGACAACATGTCCATGAGATTAGATGCCCACAAGGTGAGCATCCTGGGCCTAAGTTCCTCCTCACAGAGCATCCCCACAGGACGAGAGACAGACCGCATTCCACACAACTCTATTCCTCAGTAGAAGCATAGCATCAACACCCTGCCAAGCCAGGTGTGGAGGCACGCACCTGAAGTCCCATCTCGGAGAAAGCTGAGCCACAGTCGCAGGTTGGAAGCTAGCCTGGGCTACACAGTGTCAGCACAGCCTGGGTTATGCAATAGGATCTTGTCTCAAAGCGTCCTAATAAGGGGAAACCCACCCAAACAGTGCTGTGTGGGTGCTATGACGTAGCCAAAGGTCCAGTTTACACTGGGAGTCTGCTTCAGAGCACACTGGCCTGTGGGAGAAGCGCTGACTCAAGGTCCCGTTCCCGTCTCTGTCACCACAGGGAGGAGTGACAGTGACTTTGTTTTCAATCACAACCATTCTACCCAATTACCTGTGTGCTGTGATGACCTTACATCAGTTTATGGATCAACCTAATGATTGACATGACCCCTAGTAGACAGATGCAACACCCATCACCACATGTGGGGCTGATGAGCATAGCAGATTCTAAATAGAGAGCCTTCTAGTGTGGCCTTGGGCAATGAATTCATTTTGGACAAGGTAGATTCTTCTCACCAAATATTAGAAAGAGGGTACTCCCCAAATCCTGTCCTCACTCCTCAATTCAATGTTATGACTTTGTGAAAATTAAAATAGAACTTGCAGACCAAAGAATGTGAACGCTGAAATCTCCCTGTTGCTCTGATTTAATCTCAGTCAAAATCGTGTGTGCATCCTTAGACCCATTATAAAAATGTAACTTAAAAAAAAAAATACAAACAAGAAGGAAGTTGGTGGAAAGTTGTCACAGGTAGCCACACTCCTCTTACGCCCTGTGCCGCCATTGCCTACTGACCGCCACCCCATCTTCTTGGCTGAGAACCACTGCACTGCTTTTCAGAAATCTACTTAAGGAAACGTCTAGATGGCCAATAGTGGCAAATCTTTTTAGGAAGACAGAGCAACACAAGTAAAAACAACGTTTAAATCCTGTTTAAGCTTCCCACGTCTCGTTGTTACTGAGGCATCCCTTATGATGGTGAAGTGCCAGGACACTACCTGGTGAATGTCACAGTTTCAATTTCTGCATCTTTTAGAGGTGATTGGCATCTTCGTCTTACAGAAGAGGAGAGCAAACTGAGGGGAGTGAGTGAGAAGCTTAGCCAAAGCCAAGCAAGTAGATAGCAGTGAATCGGATCTAACCCAGGCTGCTGACCCTAAGACTGGCATACTCTTACCACACCGTGCATCCCAAAGAAACAAACGCCGTTTCACAAACTTGCCACATGGGAGGGTGGGCAAGATTTGTGGAATGGCCACCAAGAAACTAGAAGATGATTTACAAGGTAGTGTGTTCAGTCATCTTGTCTGAACCACCTTTCTGATGTGGTTTGGATCAATGGCCCCCATGGGGCCCTGTGTTAAACGATTCATCTCTGGGGAAGCCATTGGGACATGTTAAAACTTAAGGAGGTGTAACCTAGAGGGAGAGCTTTAGGTCATTGGGGAAGGGGGTTGCCCTTGAAGGGATAGTAAGACCCTCAGTTCTTTCTCTCCCTCCCCTTGCTTCCTGGTTCATCAAGTAAGCAGTACTGGTCTATTAAACCTTCCCACCATGTGTTGCTTCATAAGAGGCCTGAAAAAAAATAGGCCACTTGACCACGGACCAGAACCTTTAAAATCATGGACCAAAACAAACCATTTTCTTATAAATAGCCCCCCATTCACACGCTCAGAATCAGTTTGTAGAATTGATGGTCACCCATCAGTTTGTTACTAGAGTGTGAAAGAAACCTAAGACACTGGCCTCCGGTGACTCATGGCCCGGTTGAAGAGGGAGGAGATTCAGATCCTTGGGACAAGTTCAGAAAGGTTCACTTGCACTTTTGTCATAAGACCCAAGGAAGTTGGTCTTCGGACTGATACCTGTACCCTGGGCAGTCTGCTGGGACAGTCTGACTCAGGAGTGAGGCAAGCTCAGCCAGGCACTGTGGTCTTGGCTGTCTCCACATCAATGAGATAAGAAAGTCAAGTTGTTCAGGCGACTGTAGGCCTACTGTGTGCAAAGGACCACGGTCCAAAACTATTCAGTTTCTCACAGGTCACCAGTTTCATTGCCATTCCTGGGTCCCTTCCTCTCCATCCCAGCACTCAAACTACCTAAGATACTGAAAGCCAGATAATAATGCTAGAGCCAGAAGTCAGCATGGAGTTGGGTGCAGCAGGGCGTCCCGACCCTTCTTTCCTGGTGCGCATGGGAGCTATGACAAGGCCTCCAAGTCCATGTGTAGCTGAACCATATCCCAGGGAAGTATACCTGGCTCCTTCATGCCGCTCCCTTGAGTGAGAAGACAAACACTACCCCAGCTCTAAGCACTGGTTCTTAGAGAGCCGGCTCAGCAGCTCAAAGCACGCGCTGCTCTTGCAGAGGACCTAGATTCAGGTTCCAGCTCCCCCAGGGTGACTCAAGTCCATCCTCCAGTTCCAGGAGATCCAGGACCCTTTCTGGCCTCCACAGGCACTGCATGCTTGTGATACATAGATGTATAAGCAAACAGAATAATCAGACACATAAAATAAAAATGAAATTGTAAAAATCTCTTTTTATTTTTCAAAAGCAGTGGCTCTTAACCTGGTGAACCAAATATGAACCTGTTTGGTGGTGTGACAAGACCAGGATATCAGGTTAAACAAAAAACTGTCATTTTCTACATTTTAAAAGATTGCCTCCTATCATTTCGCATGATTCATGAAAAACTAGAAAAGTGAGGCTAGGGTTTCATGGTGGTTTTTGGTTCATTGGTCCACACTACACTTCTTTCCTTCCTTGAAATGTTTTTAAATTATTTGGTGTACATGGGTGTTTTGCCTGCATGTGTGTCTGTGCACCATCTGTGTGCAGTGCCCTTGGAGACCAGAGAGGGCACTAGATCCCTGGAACTGGAGTTAGAGCCGGCCGTGCGCCACTGTGCGGGTACAGGGAATTAAACCTGAGTCCTCTGGAGGAACAGCAAGTGCATTTAATCACTGGGCCATCTCTCCAGCCCAAAACAATGTTAACCTTACAGGTGGGCTGTGTCCAACGTGTAGAGCAATGGAACAGACACAGATCCTCACAGAAATGTCACTTGAAGAAAGAGGTTAAAACATGCACTGAAAAGAAGGGGAGCAGCCCATTCAGCAAATGGTGCTGGCAAAATTGGATGTCCATTGGCAGAGGCAGAAAACTAGATCCATATCTCTTACCTTGCACAAAAATCAACCCAAAATGCACCAAAGACCTGAAACACTGAGACTGCTAGGGAGAAGCGCTTCAAGATACAAACAGAGACAAGAACTCCCTGAAAGAACCCTGGTAGCCTAGGAAATAAACTGAAGAATCGGCAAATATGAAGTTAAAATCTTCTGCACAGCAAACACAACTGTCAACAGAGAGAACAAACAGCCTAGAGAATGGGAGAAGTCACCAGCAGGATGACTCAGCAGACACAGCTGCGTGCTGACAAGCCTGGCCACCTAAGTTCCATCCCTGGGACCTACGCAGTAGGGAAAAAAGCTATTTCCCAAAAGTTATCCTCCAACTTCTGCATGTACACACACACACACACCACACACACACACACACACACACACACACACACACACACAACCACCAACCACCTGCACACACAACCACTGTGCACACACACGCGGCCACCTACACACACATGCACATACAATAAAGAACCAAAATGTAACACAAAATTCTAATAGAAGAAAATCTTTCCCAGCCATACTTCAGACAGGAGCTTATCCAGAATATACAAAGAACTGTAAAAATTAAAGAACTCAGCTGACAATGGTAGTAAAGTGAACAAACAGCTCTCAAGAGAGGAACCTAAATGGACAGTAATGGTTTTTTAAGGTGTTTGGTATCCTTACCCACCAGGGAAGTGCAAATTAAAATTACTCTTGAGACTCCATTCACTCAAGTCAGAACACTGTCTCTGTGGAAGCGAAGACCAAACAATGCTGCTGAAGAGGCCGAGGAGGCTGAGGAGGCTGAGGAGGCTGAGGAGGCCGAGGAGGCTGAGGAGGCTGAGGAGGCTGAGGAGGCTAAGGAGGCTGAGGAGGCTGAGGAGGCTGAGGAGGCTGAGGAGGCCGAGGAGGCTGAGGAGGCTGAGGAGGCCAAGAAGGCTGAGGAGGCCGAGGAGGCTGAGGAGGCTGAGGAGGCTGAGGAGGCTGAGGAGGCCAAGGAGGCTGAGGAGGCCGAGGAGGCTGAGGAGGCTGAAGAGGCTGAGGAGGCCAAGGAAGCTGAGGAGGCTGAAAAGCCAATGCTGCTTACTGCTGTGGGGATCACTATGGAGGCTTCTCAAGCAACTAAAACAAGAGCTGTCCTATGGACTAGCTCTACAGCCCCTCCTGGGCACATACCCAAATTGCTCCATATCCTTTCACACAAATATGCGTACATCTATGTTCATCACTGCTCTACACAACTACTAGGAAATGTAATCAGCCAAGCCAGCCATCAACCGATGAATGGGTAGTGAAAATATGGTACATATAAGAACATATATTCTAATATGAGGTTTTAAATTTCTGAGTGTTTTATTCTATTATCATCATCATCATCATTATTTCTGGTGAAAATTTAGGAATAAGGCTTTGAAAGGAACTTAGGAGCACAGGCCGAGAGAATGGAGGACCGCACCTCCCAGAGGGAAAATCAAGGTGCGCCATCCCTGTTTTAAGGGACAAACATAGACCTGCCATTTCACTTTAAGCAGAAAGGCATTTTCTGTTTTAGTCTCCCAATACAAAAAGAGAAATAGATTCCTATAGGACAGGCCAGTGGAAAGAGGGGCGAGGGTTCCATTTTAAAATGCTCATTGCGATGAAAAACTATAACGTCCAATGTGAGCCAATTCATTGAGGCCTTACATTCATTTGTCGAGAACGCGGGGGCAGCGAAAACCCTCAGAGCCAATCGGGAGCGTCAGGATGGAAAGGTCAGCCCCTGCTGGGGAGGTGCGACTATCCGACTTTGTTAAAATGATGGTATTCGACAGAAGTTACATCTGAGGTCAAGTGACCGCAATAACAGGGACAAGAAGAGCTCTCAAATCATTCTCGGGGATGAAAATGACAGGGAGCTGACATCATATCTGAGGTGAGATGAGACTCAAATCCTCGGCAGCTGCACACTTCACCTGCTGATGGGCAGCCTGACCCCACGGATCTCCTAATCATGCAGAGTCAAGAGGGGAGCGGAGCCTCCAGCAACGTGAGGCTCGGCTCCTGCACCTGCAGGGAGTGACGCTTGGGCTCTGCCTCAGAGATGATGTTCTTAAAAGTTTCAAATACACAGCTTGAAGCCTTCCAAATCAATGTCTGATTAGAAAAATTGGATTCTACCTACCGGCATGGGATCTCTCCCCTTCTGTGATTTTTCTCCACTCGGGATTTCTTGGCTAACGTTTTCTGCAATAAAATGTGTGTCTTGATGTTATTTAAAGGTTCCACCCAATTCCATTCAAGATGTAAGAACGGTCTCTAATCTGGGTTAATCTTCTAGTTTCAAAACTACATAAGGAGCTCGGGGAGGTGGGCCAGGGAGAAACTGATTAATTACAGCCTGACTTCCTCCGACTGTAGTGTATGAGAGGGAGATGGTCTAGGTGGTTGAATATATTAACCCATGATAAAAGACTTGAGACAAGAAGTCCAAACCACATTTAAATGTAAAGCAAGTGTAAATTAAATTAAAAACCCAAAAGAGGGAATATTACGTTTAGTCAGTTGTTACAAAACAATGCTCAATGCTCCGTCCTCTCCCTTGTATTCTGATTCTGATCCATTGTATTCTGATATGAGACTCAGTCGGTATGGTGGCCTATATTTCCCTCTGTTAGTGTGCTCAAAAAGAGGTGTGTGCGTCTGTGCGTGTGTGCATGTGTGTGTGTGTGTGTGTGTGTGTGTGTGTGTTTTCTTGCAAAGATCGAAGTGTGGTCCATTTGCATAACCACAAATTGCTCTGCCTTCTGAAGTACACCAGGTTTCTCTCCCTGCCAATACATTTCCGCACCCCAAAGCCAATAAATACAGTTGTCAGCGGGGGTTGGGGGAAGGATGAATCAGCATGTATTTAAATCAAAGACAGCTGTGAAAGACTACATTAGCTCTGTTCCCGGACCTGTCAAACCACTGAAGAGATTAAACATCTGACCCTCTTCATCCCCAACATTGTTCCACAAGAGACATTTCTGTCACTATTCCTGCCACTTGGCTTTCAAAGATGCCACAAAGCCTCGGGCGACCTCTGCTACATTTCAGTGTTGTTTATTGATTTCTGACCCAGTGCTTAATAGTTTTCCCAGTCCCCCTGAATGGCTTTTGTAAGCAATGGGGTTTGTGCATCTCTCCGATCAATACCTTTTATATTTACAATAAAATTGAAACTGCTTCTGCTGGGGGCATAGCCCAGCATTTGTCATCCTTCAGAGAGGGAAAACTATGTCATTATCTGAATTAAAACATTTATTTCTGATTAAGAGAGTGTCCTATCTCATTAATTTTTCCCTTTCCAATAGAACGGGAATAGAACCTTATTGATTTTTGCACTTTTACACATCTCCACTGCTGGGAAGATAATTGAGAAGTTAGCCAGAATAAATGAAGTTTCAAGTCTAGTGGGCCAGCCAATACCTTCCAAATTCAAGGTGTTTTTATGAAGCTGGATTTTAATTTGTTGGCAAGCTGAAGCAATGGGACTTATTCGGCTGAGTAAATTGGATTAAGGGCAGAATCGGCCCACGGCTTGTCTCAGGGAACACCAAGGGTCTGGCTCCCCACGGACAGCACGGCCTTCCTTCAGATTTATGCTAAGACAGCTTCCAAATTGCCCTCTTCGAACTCTGACTTGCTTCAGGAAGTGTGGATCACTGACCCAAAAGCCTATTAACTTGTGTTTCCCTTCCTCGTGCCCGTCACCTTAAAAACAACCAAGATCTAATCCCAGTTTGAACTAGACCTTCAGATTGTCGGCACCAATTGACTACACTTTATTAGAATAATGGGACCAAATCCAAGCTTCATTAAAAGGAATTCCCTCTGCTTGGAAGCCTTTATTCCAGAGACCTTTCTATTGCAGGCCCTTATGGCGCACACAGGGAATACCGCTCACTCTGATATTTTTCTCATTAGGAATTAACAGTCGTTTGTTCTTATTTCCATATGCAAAGCCCAAGACCTGTCTGCTACAAGAAAGGCTCCAAAATGCACAGCCTCCAGGCTAGGAGGACACAGGGCTGCAGATGAATGAAGCCCCGGCCAGCTCTGGTAATGTCTTAATTTGTTACTTTCTCTGTAATTTATTTACCACTGGCCCACTGCTTTTAACATTCACGTTCATGTCCACGTGTCTTCGGGCCCTTTAGGAAAAACAGCCTTCATCCTCATTAAAGGATGGTGGTGAAGCTTTCCGGGTGATTGCTCAAGAGGCCTTTCAGGGAAGAAATTTACAAAATGCCTCTCCTGGTGACCTGCAAATACTGATCAGCAGAGGAAAGAGTTGGTCCAGAAGTGAGGCTGAGAAGTTCTAGTCGTGCCACAAGTTGAGGTCAATGTGAAGATCATAGCCCCTCTGAGAAGCAAAGGAAGGACTGAGAATTAAGGAAATGGTAGACTTCAGACTGGATTTATGTGACTATAGGGCAGCCTGTATCGGGGAGGCACGCTCATGCACATGTGTGTGATGTGCAAGTGTGTGTGTGTGTGTGTGTGTGTGTGCAGACAAAAAGAAAAGTAGTCACTTCAAAAGTCTTGGTTACTAAAAGAAAAAAAAAGGAAGAAATGAACACAGCAGATTAAAGATGCTGTGAAAGTGAAGAACTTAATTTCCTGCCGCATTTTAATTCATGGTCCGAAGTACCAAAGTGTGCAAAGGTTGCACGCATTCATCACAAACAGCTCTGTTTTCTCTCTTTACGCCAATGAGGAATTGCAGGATTACCAATGACCTTCCTCCCAATGAAGCTCTGTAATTATGGTCATTTATTATACAACGGAGATGAATGGATGGGATTTACATAGAATAAAAATATTATTTAACTGCTGCGTTATTGATGTGTGAAGCGTAATTTTAATTTATTTAAATGCTATAAATATATTGGTAATGTATTCTTTGCAAATTAACCTCCTGAACCACAACTGGGAAAGGTTCAATTAATATTGTACTAAAATCTATTTTTTCCCCCTCGTGTTGTGAGCGTAAGCTGTGTGTGGCTGAAAACACACATCGCTATGTTACCAGTGTGTTCTACTTTTCTCCTCAACTTCGGGTTAAAACTGAATGTCTTTTGGAATCATTAAAAAATACATATCTTCCTTTAAAGGCAGGGTCCCTGTTAGAGTTTAGAATCCTTTATAACATAAATTACAAATGTAATGATTTGAGTAAAATCCTATTTGTGGTCACTGGACATATCACAGTATTTTAATGTTCCATCGGGATGATAAAATGGAACTAGTCTGTAAGCCAACAACACGCTCTAATTTACTTAGCATACTTAGTGTAATCTCAGTAAGCCTGCCGAGGAGCCCCGAGCTATACATCATGTCGCCTCTCTTGGTACCAGAAGCACAGTGGACGTGTACACGCAGAGATAGGAACCATGGATTTTATTTTGGGTTCACCTCCTTTGTATTCTGTCCCTTTGCCCCTGGCTGTCATTATTCCATGCTCATCGACAGAAGAGTTATAGTTTGCAAAAACCTATCAGGTAGGCTGGACACTAGATAATTGAGTTGGTGATCAGCCCCAGAGAAGGACAATTGATAGTGATGGTGTCAGAGGCTGCACCTAACAAGATCCGTACCCTCTGTCTCCTTTAGCCTTTCCCGGCAATGGACAGAATATGGAATAACACGGACACGTCTGCTGTGTACCTCGAGCAGGCTGGCGGTGCAGAATACCCCCCTCGTAAGTGCGATAGCACTGGGGGTGTCCTCTGACTTCAAGGCAGGTTATTAAATAGAAGTGTGCACTATTAAGGGATGCTCTTGACCCTCAATACATTTTTATCGAAGTCAAAAAATGTTTGACACCGCTGACCAGCCCCACATGGGCGAGGGGAAATGCTTTACCACAGGCATTTCCTCCATAGTCTTCCAAACAGAAGAAATTTCAATATATTCATTTCTAAACCTCTAGCAGCCTGTAGGATTCCCGGTGATCGATACCAAATGGATGGTCTGCGTACTCTGAAATGATATTTGAAAACAAGGCGGTCGGCCAAATCTTAGTAAGGACCTGCTGAATGAAAAAATAAATTTTGAAATTGCATTTCTAAACGGTGATTTTTAAGTCCACCTGTGCCCTAACTTGGTTTGGTAGAGATTTTCCTAAGAGGTTTTTCAGCGCGTTCTCATTTTTATTAAATCTGGGTCGCGTCAGGTGGAGGAGATTTTAGTGTCCACGTGAAAACCTGCAAAAGCAGACCCCGGGGTGCCTTCTAGATTCCAGCACATAGCTACCTGGTCTCTAAAGCTTCCTTCCCACTCTGCTTGTCTGCTCCTGCCTCTTTTTGGACACTGAGAAACATCTCCCATCTCTCTCCCATTCCCCTGCCTTCCCAAGAATCTTCAACTCTAAAATACTGCATATTATCACACCCTAATTGCAGCGACAAAAACTAATGCGGCCCACTGACAATGGACTCAAACTAGAAAGAATGAAGACTTTCTGGTTCTGCATGGCTATTAAACACCCTATAGTCTATATAAAAATATGCCAAGTTGAGGCTTAACAGTAATAAAATAGTATGGGTATTGCCTTCAATCCTGGCTGAATGAACAATGCCCCCTGATTGGGTAATTGACAAACTACATACTGTAACACACTCCGGAATAGCCCTGCGCTTTCATTACGTTGAACAATAGGTTAACTAGATAACTCTGCACTTGGCAAGATTACTTTCCACGGACTCCAAGCGCCTCTTTTTCTCCACGAGCTATTCCCCCATGATATCCCTGCCCTCCCTCCCCAGCAGTGCACTTCCGACGCCAGTTACAAGCTCAGTGGTGCTCTCTTACCCCCGCCCCCCCCGGGTCAATTGCCTTTGGGAGGGAACCGATATAGATTAGCAGGAAAATATACTGCCTGACTCAGAGCCTACAGAGGCCTTCCCATGCTCGCCCGCCCCACTGAGACTGATGCTGTTCTACCCCCATCCTCTCTGCAATTAGTAAATGATTCTCTGTCCAGAAACTTAAGTCTTTTTAAGAAAGATTCAGGCAACAGATTCGTCTTTAAAGACCTGGGTATGCCACATACTTAAAAAAAAAAAAAAAAAAAAAAAAAAGAGATTAGAACACACTGGCTGGTGGGCTTAGGCATCTGAAGTCAGAGTAAGATTTTCCAACATCTGCTTTCTGCTCCTCCTCATCATGAATCAGCAGGACCCGTGGTCCCTTAAACAAAGCTCCCAGACCTCGCTGCCACTCCCTGCGTGGTCCAGAGGTGAGGCCAGCTCACTTAATACTGGACATCTGTAGATTTATAACAAAATGACAGATATAACTATTGTCATTTGAATTGCACTGAGTTATACCGACATGGTTTTCTGTTCCACAAGCCACTCCCCATACGCACCATAACTCAACCCCTAAGTGACAATAATACTATCTATGAAATTTATATTCATGATTATAAATTAATTCTTTCTTTGTTCCAGACCACCAGCAGCATGGACTTGTAATTTCCAAACAGCATTTATGGCATTAACTTGGGAATACTATCCATCATGCCTGGTGACAGATGTGGAAGACGATCGTCTTGCCCGCCGCTGGCACAAGCGGCAGTTGGGTCAGGGAGGAAGGAGTGTTGCACAGAGCAGTGGATATGAGTGGCCTCTGCAGTCGGCCTCAGGAATGGACAAGAGACTGCACAAACGACCTTTCACTTCAGACAGATTCCTTCACCGGCCACTTTCGCAGAGCAGCGTTTTGGTTCTGTTAATAATAGTAAGATCTACTATTTATGCAGACCCCACTACAGTCTACACACTCAGTATTCCCTGCCTATAGCCTGTCAAGGCACATCTGATGTAGCTCATTGTGCAGATTAAAAAGAGGCTGGCAGGGATTGGAGGGTGGTGCTGGAAAGATGGCTCAATGACTAAGAGCACTTGATGCCCTTTTAGAGGACCCAGATTCAATTCTCAGCACTCACGTGGTGGCACGCATCTGTGACTCCAGTTTCAATGGATCTGACGCCCTCTTCTGGCCTTTATGGATACTGCAGACAAGTATTACACAGATGGCAGGCAAAACAAAGTTGTTGAGTTTTTTTGGTTTGTTTTTTGTTTGGTTTTTTTTAAGACGGAGAAACAAAGAGGTTGAAAGTTGAAATGCTTTCTGAATTTGTGAAACTAATGGTCTGAATACACATCCACCTAACTTTACAGAGCACAGAGGTACTGAAGACATAGATTCTGAAGAATAAACTGGTTTTCGCCAACGCCATCAACAAAACTCGCTTTGATTTGTTTCAAAGGATATATAATGATTGGAATTAGGTAGGGCTAGCCGGACAGGTGATGAATCACATCAACAGAGCAGCACTTACGGGCATAGGTCCCAAGGCCAAACCCATACAAATTCCAATCCAGGGGGCATCAACTTCCTGGGAAGTCACTTAGGCTGAGTGGAGATGCTCTCTAGATTGGGGAAGCGGTTTAAGAACCAGGAATAACTGGTACACATTGAGCCCAAATGTGGTATTGATACAGGGACACACTCACACATATGTGTATACAAAATACATGTCCACCTTCACATAGATGGGCTCCGCCACGAAGCTGCAGCCACCTGGACCATTCTGCACTCTGCTTGAACACCCAGACACCGGTGGTCATGGATGGGTGGACAGGGGAGAGGGGGAAGAGGAGAGGTGTTTTGTGACAGGCAGCTCTCCTGTACACAGAGGCCTTCCCCCTCGTCCTTCGCTCTGCCAGCCAATACACTGAAACCAAACCCCAGTCATCTTCAGACTATCAGGTGTAAGCCATTGCGTTTTGAGAGGAAAGGCTTCGTGGCTCTTTGGGGAAGAGCAAGGGTTGAAGAAACAGGAATGCCTAATCTCAGAAGACACAATCCTGGAAAAGCTGTCAAATGACCAGCTCCGCTCAACTTCCTCCCATAGTCTCTGTTTGCAATGTGGGATCCATCTTCCACACCAGGCCTTAATGCTCATTACCGTTGTAGACGTCATTTTGTTACTTCAGACTTTCCTGGTGTGTGTGTGTGTGTGTGTGTGTGTGTGTGTGTGTGTGTGTGTGTGTGTGTGTGTACATGTGGACTGTATTCACATGACCACACTGAGCCTTCAGGGTGGATTTCTGGAGTTTCCCTCACCAAGGGAATTGACGCTCAAACTCCAAGACCTGTTTCCATCTGGTAGCCTGGTGACAGCCACCACTCTGAGCTTACTGAAGCCTGAGTATGAGAAGAGACAGCTGGGAGAATGTGCATTCTGGAACCACCTGCCTGGACTTGAATTCTACTTCTGTCTTTACTAACTGTATGTACCTAGATGTACTTGTACCTAAATGTCCCTTCCTTACCTGAAAAGTGTGCCCATCTCATACAGTTGTGGTGAGGATTAAATGTACACAGTTACCTGTGTAAAGCACTTAGAACAAGCTAGGGATATCATAAGTGCTCAGTAAATGAGGGCAGCACCACGGTGTCTGGCAACCTGAGAGCTACAGCTGTGTCATCTACCTGCCTCCCCACTACGTTATCAAATAGCTCTCTCCTTCCCTGCACATCCCAAAAACAGGAGCTCTTACTCCATTCCTACTATGCCCACCCTGCACAGGAGTCCTCTAACAGAACTGGACTTCAAGCCCCTCCCTTTGTCCTCAGATTTCTGTCACATTTACCCATATGTTTATATATTTCATCATATATACAATGTATAATAGTTTGTGCAATGTGTATGATATACATGGTATATATGTGTGCATGGCCTTCTACATAACCGTCCTGTATGAGCACAGTGTCACCTATAATGATTTCCTCCCTCTGCCACAGTTCCTAACTTGGTGGGTGTGGCCAGTAAATGAGGTAGATTTGTAGACCAGCTTCTATCCACAAAGACACACAAAATACAAAGCTGATTGCCCCGCCCCCAGCTGAGGAATACTTCCTTTCGTTCTTGTCTAGAATTCTCTTGGCTCTTTGTTCAGGAGACCCCGGAGCAGTCTCACTCTCTGTGCGTTCACTCAGCCCCGCTCCAGGTTGGGTGTCCTCAGCGGGCCCCATGTCTGAGCTCTTCCTTCCAGCCCTACCCAGTGAGGAACCAGCTCTCTCCCTTGCCTGCCCTTCCTTGATCCTGGTTTTCTTCTTGGTGATTTTTCGTTTTCCTCCTGTAAGAAAGATTTTCAATGGAAGTCTTGTCGAGCGAGCTACCGCTCGATACACTTCACGGTCTTGTCGGCCATGACTGAATGGCCAACATGTCACAGGCCCTCTCCTCAGCTTTTCTTCCTGAATCTTCCACTATGTTTAGGAGGTCTTTGTCCATGCATATACACACAGAAATAAATGCATATGCACACACACAAGCATACTAGAAATGTTCACCTGGTCTGCCGGCAAGTGGCCATACCCTTTATGACCAAAAGTAGGATGCTTCTGAGGATGAAAGGGTGTTCTGTCATCGATCTGACAGCAGCTGTCAAACACTGGCACCAGGGGGAACGCCCACTAGCGGGCTACTCTGTGCCCCTTTCAGGCTCTCCCTTACTCTCTTCTTCAGTGGCCACAACTGTCCTTGCCCTCTTCTCATTCGTTCTCAAGGACCAGCACTTGCCTTCAGGGTCCCCCATGTCCCCACTATACCCCGGCTTCCCTCCCTGCCCTCTGCACCTTCAAGTACCCGTCCCCCAACCCCATAGTCCTCCTGAGCCACCAAGTATTCTTAGACTTCCACACGTGGCCACTTCAACCCCCACCCTTTCCCTGGACTGTGTCTCAGTTCCACCTGTGTGTTTGCTGAGTCCCTGCCAAGTAATCTTACTTAGCCTTGAGCCATATGTGTCCCTACTGACCTCTGAGCGAGGCTCTGCATGTAGAACAGGCTCAGGAATGCTCAGCCGGCATTCGTGACATGCTTTGGTCCAACTAGTCAGCTGGCAAGGGTCATTGAGCTCCAACTGTGTGGCGAGCTCTGTGTGGGACTCGAAATACTGAGTGGCCCGTGGTAAACAGATACAACGGAGAACGGCCTAGGGAACATCACAGAAGACCGACACATGGAAGGGTGTTACGATGCAGGCACAGGGAGGACAGAGACCCACCAGACGCTCTAGACTCTGAAGGGGAGCAAAGGCAGGCTTGGAGAGGAAGCCAATGAGTGACTGGCACATGTTGAGTGGGGCTGAAAGTGCAGGGCACAGAGAGGAGGCAGGCTTTGGTCATGGCCCCTCTTCACACCCTCCTCCCTATTAGGCCCTCTTTCTATCTCTCCCTTAAATGGAGCCTTACTTTCTGGTGCCCACTGCACCTCCGTCTCACCAGCTCTGAGTGTCATCTCTTCGATCCAGGAGTGGCCTCCTGACAGTTCTGCTATGCAGACCCTCTGATCTTTGGGGTCACAGTCATTAGGTGCAGCTCACTGCGTTGCAGAGTGCTTTCCAGGGTTTTCCGTTCGTGGGGAGGCCCCTGTACCTGTCTGAGAGAGCATGTGCAGCTGTAGTGGATGTGGTCAGGGCTTGGCAACCATCAGGATGCTGCCAGAGAGAAGGAGGATGCTCTCCTCAATCAATAGCTGTCATCCTGTTTGGGGACAGAAGTGGCAGGCACTGGAGCCAGCAGGCTGTCCATTTAGAGGGGATTAGAGTACAAAGTAACATGACAACTGGGCACACAACCCCGGCTGCTGGTGGCTTGGGACCCCCAGACCTCCTTCCAGCAGAGATGGATGATGTCACAGGGCAAAAGAGTCACCTACATACTACACAAGAGGTCATAAAGGGCGGAGCCTGCAAACTATTCCCCCTTCACTCCACTAAGACAACTCTTTTACCTCAAAGTCTGTGCTCTGGACCAGGTCTAGCAAGCAGTGTGGTATCAGACTCTGCTTGTCCTGGGGATCATTGATGTCTGCTGGTCCTGCTGCTGGGGTGCCCCAAGCCATTTACTAGGAGAGACTCAGTCAGACAACTGTCCAAATGGGCTTCTCCTGGGAAAGCCACTCCATAGAGTAGCTGTACCAGCGCTCAATGCATGAAGCGCCGGCCTTGACACCCTGCCGGGGCCATTGACGGCTATGTGCTCCCCCCTTTTAAAGTTTTAATTACCTCTCATTGAAATGCTTTAGTTCAAATATTTCTGGGTTGCATGATGATATTTCAACATGTATGCACATGGATTGGAATAATTAGCATTTCAATCACTCCAAATGTTTGAATGTCTTCTTTGAAGGGAGAACCTTCAGAGTCCTCTGTTCTTACTGTTTGGAAATATGTAGTAAATCCCCTCTATGACAGCCACCCTGTGGCTGTGAGACAGGACACCTCCCTCCTCCAGCTGACTTGCACACGTGCTTTCCACTGGGAAACAGGGCAAGTCTCCAAGGCCAGCTCCATCTGGCTGTGCCTCCTCCCCGGTGAGTGGGGGGAAACACTGGGGGTGATTGGCGTCAGAAGGGGACCCCACCTTTGCTAGAATGTGTCTCTGGGTCTCCACAGCTGCAAGTGTCCCCAACTCGGTCCAGTCTGATGTGACAGAAAGAAAGTAGGGCTGACTGTGGACGAAGTGGGAGGGCTGGTTAGCTACTGTTATCTGTGCCGGTGGTAGAACCGGGGTAATTGCCTCTCCTGAGTGGCACCATGGGTCTCAGAGGAGTGAACCATAGGCCAAGCTTTCTCGAAGCCCAAGATGGCAGCATCATCGAGTTTAGAGAACAGAAAGATTATGTGTGAGGGGAGGGGTGGAGGAGGGGTTAGGAGGTGGGGTTGTGTGTGTAGGGGGGTGGGATTGGGAGCTTGCTTGCTTTCAAATGCAGCTTCAGTTTTAGCTCAAGCTTAATTCTTGGTGAGTCCATGTCCCACCCCTAGGCCCCCAGTCCCAGATCTTGGTGATTCTCTGACAAAGAGAGCCAGAATGAGGAGAGGAGAGAGAAGAGAACAAGAGAGAGGAGAAGAGCGAGAGAAAGAAGGGGAGCGAGCGTGGAGAACGAGTGTGGAGAGTAGGGACAGTGAGAGGAAAACTGGCTAGGATGGTGGCTGTCTGAGGGTGGCAGGGGTGGGAGGGAAGGAGAACCTGGAACCCCCTTTCTAGGCTCCCCCCAAGACTTCCTCTGTTTTTGTACATCGGGGTTTCAAGTAAGATTTCATCTGAAGGAGAATTCTAGGACTTAAACATTGAAATGTAAAACTGGACCAATCGCAGCACATGAGCTCATGTGAGATACTCTGAGGAAGTCACGGGTGCTCTCAGGAGGAGTAGGATCTTAGTGAAACCTTGGCCATCCCAGGCCCCGAGGGAGGAAGCATTCTTTAGAGCCCCCATTTTCTGGATCACATTAGAACTTTTGTTAAGTGTAAATTGTTTTGTGGGGAATGTGTTTCTCCTGTATTTTAAAATCGAGAGTAAGGAACGTAATTAAACTGTTGTTCGAAAACTGAGTCTCCTATTATATTCTGGATGGCCATCCCAAGGGACATGAGGCTACCCACAGGTTAGCCATGCCAAGCACGCTCGGTGAGAAGACCCAGTCCATTCTGCTGCTTCTCTCAACTGCAGAGGGAACCAGTTCAACACGGAGATGAGTCAGGAGGGTGAGCCCCAGACCTTGCCAACTGAGAGCCATGGACCCAGAGGGAACCCCTCTTACCTGTTTTTTTTTTTTTTTTTTTTACTTCTGGAAGGTAAGGGGTTAAAGCAGTCTCTAGAAAGGGATCTGACCTGTGCTACCTGCATAAGCAGAGAGTCTGTCATAGTGCTCAGATGACACTAATGCTGACCACTGAGGAGAATGTGCCCAGAGCTGCTTTCTTCATGTAAGGAATGCCGAGAAGCTGGAATTTTCTGTGTAATTTATTTTAATTATAATTGTATAATTTATTATTATTATTATTATTATTATTATTATTATAATCTTGATTTTTTTGTGTGTGTACAATATGGACGAGCCAGTGCTAACATTTCCTCCCATGCCCTCTCTTTGGTTAGGAGGCCTCCTGGCCCGCAGAGACTTAGGGTGAGAATGGCTCACCTCCCATTTCCTTGGGGTTAGGGTAAATATGAAGCTACACCAATTTGAGTTTTAAAGTTCGCGAAGGTGAGTGAAACAGAGGCGGTCGATCTCCATCAGGGCTTGAGCGGCAAACTGTGGGAGTGCAGGCTGGCGGATTCCATTGGCGGGTGCTGGTGGCTCTCACAAGAGAAGCGGCTGCCTCGGTACAAGCCTCGGGCCACCAACTCAGAAAGAAGAAACAGCAGAAGGGCCTTGGGCACACAACTCCCTCTTCCTCTGCCCTTCTGCCCCTCTACCTCCCAGTTCCCACCCTTCAGCCTTCTCAGTCCCAGAGAGGAGCCAAGGCTCTGGCCTTCTGGCCGGGACAATCTCTAGTTTTCTCCCCAAAGAGGGCCAGGCTCACGTCACACTGTTTTCCAAAGACGTTTCTTCTTCCGTGGGGTCTTTCCAGGCCCCTTGGCTCACGGGCTCCCTGTGACTTCCCTTCATCCCCTTCAGCCTGTTCCAAAGCGAGCAGCTGGGGACTTCTGTCCAAGGGTCATATTTCCTACGCTCTTTCTCCTCAACCGGCCACGCCGAATTTTGTTCCCTCCGTGGTATGTGGGTGGAGAGGACATGGTGGCATTTGGCAGAGCACGTATCGTGACCGCCTCTCTATGGAAAAGCTGTTAATTATTGCAGAACTACTAAGTGCTGTCGAGACACACCCGAGACTGTTCCCATTTTATAGGTGACGTGACTGAGGCTCTTAAGGCTTAGTACCTGCCCCAGGTTCCCACAGAGAGCAGTGAGCGGCAGAGAGCTGGGAATGCCCGCACAGACTCCTCGGTGAGCCTGCCCATTGGTGGCTTAGGTGATAGCACCCTGCCTCCTAGTGGTCAGAGTGTTGGCTCAGCTCACTAAGGGGTAGGGAGAGCCTCTCCCCTCTCCTGCCACCCAAGGGGCCTGACAGCTGATTATTTCAAGAAGTGGCCTTGGACACTCTGGAACACTGAGACCTGGGAGCAAATGGAAGCAGCTGGCTCCCATTCTCAGACCTTGTCACCTCTCACCCACGGGGTGGCTATGACAGCCTGGGGCACACAACCTTATCAGTGCTGATCAGATGGAACACAGTGCTCATTGACGGGATTTCTGGTCAGGGACACCTATGGCCCCTGCCCTATAGAGCCTCTCCTCCCCCAGGTGGTGACTAACCGTATTCTTTATTACTCATCCCTACAGATGCAGCATGGAAACCTTTTGTACCTGGGAAAGTGGCCCTGGGGACAGTGTAGTGGTTTACACAGCTTGTCACCTGGAACCATTTCCTTTAATTTAGTAAGTCGAGAGATGCAGACAATGGAACCCTTCAACCCAGGCGATCCCTTTCCATCCCCCACCGACGTGCAACTGTCTATTGAAACTTGCAGACAAATACACAGGAAAATAGATGTACTGACCCATTACTCTTCCAGTCCTAGACACCTGGCAGCCTTCTTCTAAGAGTGCACGTAGCCCATACTCGTCACACCAATTAGCTAAACAAAGGTTTGTCTCTCCCTTGCCTGAGAGTGTGCATTCCCCCACTCCAGCCTGTGTGCTGCCAGTCGGATGATTCGAGGCTCAACAGGAGCTCCTCCAGCCCCAGTGATTTTGAGTGGCAGGGACATTCCCTGCTGGGAGTGAGGAATCCATGTGTGGGCCTGCCACCTGCTACGTAAACACGGGGATCCTGATTTAAAAAGTGAAAGCGTCAATACTAACTGCTCCACTCTATGCCCTGAATTGGCATATCCTCTCTCAGCCTAACTCATACATGCTGCTTACACTTAGGAAAAACTATTTTGTGACTTTTTTTTTTTAGTTTTTTTTTTTAATTTAAGAATAGTTTTTATATTATCTACAGAGTGAGTTCCAGGACAGCCAAGAAAGAATACATAAAAAAACCCCAGCTCCAAAAAAAAAAAAAAAAAAAAAAAGTAACAACAACAAAGAATTTTTATCTAATATACTTTTAAAAAAATGCACTTTTCCCCCAACCTTGTGGCTTCTGCCCACGCTTTTCGACCCCAGCATGCATTGCCCTTCGGGGGCTGTTCCACCGCATCCCCTCCCTGCCTTGCGGTCTACATGCTTACTGAGAAAAGCCAAATGACTCGCTATATCAGATGCCCGTGCCTGTGTCTACATATGAGATTAAGAAATAACCAATAAGAGGTGACATAAGTGACTTCTGATTTCAGCAGGGGCAGTGGCGCATAGGTAAAAATCAAAACCGTGGAAATATTTGATGGGACTAGATAGATTGACCCCCTCCTAAAAACTGGAATTCGGATGACGTTATCAAGAACTATGGGGAGAAAAAAAATGTCTTGTGCCTAAGGGACCACAAGTAAGTACATGCTTAAGTGGAACTAAAGAAATTTAATTATGTGTATGAGCATTTATACTAAATGGTTTCTCCGGGAAGCCAATGGGAAATTACAGCTAACAAGAGCAACAGAATAAGGTCTGTTGTTGAGGGTTATTAGCCTAATTACATAATCCAATTTCACTTCCAACCACAGTTGTGGCATTTGTCCATGTCAAAATAAAGCCACTGTTAAATCTTAATGAAATCAGAAGGGGGGGGGTGATGACAATGTCTGTCTTTAAAAATGGGTTTCTAACCTAACTTTTCTCCTAGTTCCAAAACCAGTCCAAGGATCTGAAACTCGGCAAAAAAAAGAAAAGAAAAGGGGAGAGAGAGAGAGAGAGAGAGAGAGAGAGAGAGAGAGAGAGAGAGAGAGGAAGGCAAATCACAGACATTTTTCTTCACAAAAGTCACGACAAAAGGGAAGTAAACAAATTGGTTTTGCTCTCAAAATTTGGCAAGGCAAATCTGTTCCAAGGCTGAGGTGTTCCTCGCCAGCTTTAAACCCAAGGTGCATTTTTATAGCCAAGAATTGGGGCCCTGAAACAGAGTAACGGAAACGCTGACCCAGCCTTCACTCAGCAGCCGGGATGCTGCTGCCGTAATTTATGGAGAACACATTTTGGTTTTGTCAGGTTTTTAAACAGAAACTGTTATAAATTTGAAAAAGGGCTGTTCTGTTAGATCTTCACACGGGGTTCGTGTGTTAGTGTTGTTATGCATCCGTCCTCTGTGTAGAGTGGCATTCATGTCTGGGAAGGCATCGTGATAACAATTCATCCCAACCGTAAAAGAGGATGCCAGTCCCAGATTTGTTCTGAAAACAGCCTTCACTGATGGAGAGCACCATAGTCATTGTCAGCATAATGGTGACACTGACAATGGCACCTAGCCATCTTTGGACAGGGTCCTCCTCCTGTCTTTCTTTGATGGCATAAGGTGACATGACAGGGTTACTGGGGACACTGTACGTGGCAATGGGCGTGGATTGCTGCCCTCTAGAATCTCAGGTTTCATAGAAAGGGGGTTTACTTTTATTATTACTATTCGTGTGTGTGTGTGTGTGTGTGTGTGTGTTTGTCAATTCTTAAACTGAAGCCTTGGGATTTGAATTCTGAGATCCATACCATGGCGTAGGAATGGCGGATCCTGGTGAGGAACAAGGCCTGGGCTCAATTGGTCAGTTAGGGGAGACTGAAGAAGAGTGGAGGAGAAGGAGCAGAACACCATGACAGAGGTATCCGTGACAGCATTAAGAAGGTGACCACAGACACCATGACAATAGCTAACGTCTATGGTGCGTTCACTGGGCTGTGCACCGTGGTTTCACTCTAGCGTTAGATGAGGACTGAGCCCTCAGCATGGTGAGCTTGCCAGGTGAGCATCATTCTAGAACAGCTCTGCTCTCTGGCATGCCCTGGGTTAATTACCAGCATCGTGGCCGTGCAGGGTCACGTGCACAGTAGAATAAGAATGTGGACTCCTACAGTTTGATGTCAAAGTCTGTTTTCTTAGCCATTGTGTCTCAATGAAACTTTGTGTGTGGGGGGGTGGAGTGAGCAAAATTGAACGTGTATATCAAAGTGATTGCATTAATATTGGACTGTGGGATGCATGAGTGATTAGATACCGACATGGGAAATGTCAGATTCTAAAGAGAATTCTTTCTACTTTATGTTTTCTACGTTTTCTTCAATTATAATGTATGACTTTTCTAATGAAAAAAATGTGTTTTTGCATTTTGCTGTAGACTCCATCCATGTAGTGTTTTATCATTAAGTGCTGCTTGGTATTATAGACACTGTTAGAAAGCCAAATGAAGCCAGAAAGACAGGAAGAAGGAAGAGAAGGAAAAAATGCTTAGGGGAAGAGCCATGAACCCAGAGACAGGAATCTACGGCTACTCTAAGTAGCCTGACATTTCTCTCAGCAAAAAGGACCCGTGTCCTTGAAACCCAAGGGAGTCAAATCTGAGAGAGAACATATGCCAATGGCCACCAGAAAAGTTCCAATCACAAAAGACATTTTATGCAGCTGGGGGCGTTTTCCTGTAGACTGGAACTTCTATGATAGGGAATTACTGTTCTCGAGCACTGAGAGCCTAGGGTGTGCTGATCGTGAGTGAGCTGAAGAGAGGAGGTCCCTACCACAGAGGACAACTTCAGGTCAGTAAGTGAGCTTGCTTTCGAATGAGAAAATGTGTAAGACAAAAGGTTGCCTGGAAGGTGTGTACATCATGACAGATGAAAATAAAAGTTGCAATTACAAGGAAATGCAGGTTTGCATACTGAATTGGATGGGCAACTTCTTTTCCGGTCTGCAGCATTGCTAAGTTAAACATGGGGCAGTTGGTAAAATTTGCACCGAACAAAAATTCTGAGGAAAAAAGTCAGTGAACAGACAAAATCTCACTTATTAATAACCTCACCTAATAAAAACCCCACTTAAATAAGAGCACCAAAGTCAATATGACAGTCTGAGTTACAAGTGCAACCCTATCCCTCTCCATTCCCCAGAGCAAACCAGTGTCTTTTAAATACACAACTATTGAGATATATATATATATATATATATATATATATATATATATGCTGCAACTCACATAGAGAAGTAAACTATTCAAATCTGCATTCATTTACTGGCTTTTCCACTTGTCGTAAACCATCTGTACCCAGATATCTGTCATCGCACCAAGCATCATGGAAGACCTCTCACTCAATAATCCAATTGAAATCCAGGTGATCTATCCAGGGGCAGCAGTTCTCAAATGGGCCATTTTATAACCTAGATACAGGTTAATCATCCTTAGCCTCCTTGGTGGGCCTACCAGGCTGCTGCTTACTGCTGACTTCCCAGCAACCTCCTGTTTTATGGTTAGTTAATTATTCTTCACTAACATTAATGTACTCTGAAACTGGGACCATCAAACAATATGCTGAAAGAGATGTCAATTTTCTTTTTATTGTTGTTGAACTGTTTTCCCCACACTTAAAACAGTTTTGTTCAGAAGGACCCTGTTGAATATGTAAATTCTATACATTTACTTTACCTAAGGCTTTTCCTGGGTGTAAAGGGGATTAAAATGGGCCCCTAAAATATACAATCCTCTGCTATACAAGAAAATCTAAATAAATCAGGGAATCAAAGAGGATATGGAGTTGAAAATCATTAAACCAAGAGTCTAAGGTGGAGAGAGTGTCCACGCCCTCCAGGAATTCCTGCTCACACATCCTGCACACTTACTGAAGTCAAGCTGTACACCTGCCTCTGAACTCCTAGGACAAATGCAGTCCGGGAAATACAATGGATTCATTCATTCATATGTCAAATATCTACTTCACACCTTAGACAAAAGATGTTGAATTATGATTACAGAGCACGAGGTTTTAAAACCATAACAAACAAAAATGACCCCCTCAGTTTCCCCATTTGACAAGTTTTAATAGTTAGAGATATAGTTACAAATTATAAGAATTCTATAAAGGAATAACATTCTAAGATAGCAAATATTAGGGCAGTTCAAGATCAGACTCTAGAAGGGAGAGAGTGCACTGAGTGTGTGGCTACTCCTAATTCCCGCTCCCCTCTGCTTTCTTGTTGAACTCCTGTCTCTAATAAAGGCCAATAAAACAATGCACCACCCCACTGCCTGCATGACTAAGTCCTGGCCAGTGTACGTGGACTGCCGTGTCATGTGGCTTCCGCTAAGTCAGCAGCCACAGCTGGGATGAGCAGCCTCTGTATTCCTTTGTCCTCTGAAGATGACTGGAGCTTCAGTGGTTCTCAGGACTGAGAGATCTGCAAGTGGTTGGCATGTCTGAGAGGCAAAGGGAGAAAGGCTCCAAATGGCCTTCCCATTCCCCTTTCCAAATGGGGCTCAAGCATCCTTACTTGTTTCCTCCTTCTGGCCCAACTTGAGACTTATCCCATGGGCAAACACCAATCTCTGACACTATCAATGCTTGTAGACAGTGGTCTAGCATGGCTGCCCTCTGAGAGGCCTGACCTACCAACTCACTCAGACAGAGGCACATACCACACACCCAAACACGGTTGGAGCTCAGAGACTGTTTACAGAAGAATAGGAGGAAGTTTTGCGGTCCACTAATGGGCTAAGAACTCCAAAGGAAATCCAACAGAATCAACTAACCTGGACCATTGGGGCTCTCAGAGTCTGAACCACCAACCAAAGATCATACCTGGGCTGGACCTAGGCCTCCCCGCACAACATATGTAGCAGATGTGCAGCTTGGTCTTCATGTGGGTCCCAAACAACTGGAGCAGGGGCTATTCCAAAAGCTGTTGCCTGTCTGTAGGATATGCTCTTCTAGCTGGGTGCCTTGTCTGGCCTCAGTGGGAGAGGAAGCATCTTGCCTCTCAGAGACTTGAAGTGCCAGGGTGGAGGCCCCCACCTACTCAGAGGAGAAGGAGAGAGGAAATGGGGAAATGATTGTGGAAGGAGGTGACCAGAAGGGGGGACAGTGAGCGGGATGTGAAATGAATAAATAAAATAAAAAATAAACAAACAAAACTAAAACTCCAAATGGCATTCTAGGAAAAACACAACCTAAACTCCATGCATAAAATAGAGATATAGTCTCTTATGTTTCACCCACAGCTCCTCAAACTGTTGGGTCACGGCCCCATGCTGAATAAGGGGACCCCCCCAAAAAATCTGGCAACAATAAAAGGTTTCTAGAGGTGTACAAACAGTAATCAAGCTGTCAATGAATCTCGGGAGTTCCAGTAGCTGTGACCCTGTGGCATCATGGGACTTCACCAGTATGTGTCGCATCATGTGACTTCACTATGGCCTTTGCTCTGAGTCCACAAAACCGTCTCTTCACATAAGGCCAACCAACAATGACTGAAATACTTTGGCTCAGATATGAAGCTATTTCATAGTATGGACAGCAGTGTTCTTACTGGATAAGGAGAGTTTAGGGTATAAAAAAAAAAATATCTCCTACCACCATTCCTCAGCATGTGAGTGTCAAATTAGTTTGTCTTTGGGCTGCTTGTATGTTAGGATTTTTTAAATTGCTGTCTGGCTACCGATTTGAGCATCTTTTTTCTAACGTGTTTAATTAATTTTGGCTTGGGATTCAGTAGCGTCTCCAACCTTTTGTGAAACGGTCCCTTTGTACTCTGTGCTCACACGAAGTGGCAGTCTCAGCACTGACAATTATAGAACTGGAATATTGATCAACTGTGAAAAACATCAGAGTTCCCGTGCCCTACAGAATCAAACTTTCAACCAAGATTTCATTCCTTATTTACCAGTAAACAAGCAGATCCGTCTTGTCCCAACACAAATTTGCATTCATCTTAAGACATGGTATAAGTTTATATGTGGCAAAGAATTGTTTGAAATAAACTTCTTTGTGATTTATTATCACATGTTTTGAAGTGTGTGCATACTTCATATGCCCCTTTACCCAGAATCCCCTAAAAGCACGTGGGGATGCAGGGCAGAGTGGGAAACATTTGAGAAGCCCTGCATTATCTCACTGTCCTTAAGGCCTGCCATTGTGACTGGCTGAATACAGACCCAGATCCAGGGCTAGGAAATTGGACCAGGCAACGAACAACCGTCAAGTCACTTTTGCTGATCACTGCTTATGTCTGAATATGTTGTGTCCCTCATGGTGTATTGAATTATTAAGAGGGCAAAATTTTAACCTGACCATGGTGTTCAGACATGGGCCATAATTAGGGTTAGATAAGGCCATCAGAGTAGAGCCTTTGTGACTTAATTTTGGTGGCTTTATGGGGGGGGGGGACAAGAGAGATACACGGCCCCATACCCACTCCATCATTACCTGTTCTGCTTCAGGATGCTGCAAACGAAGTCTATGACCCAGTACTGCCCCTAACTGTGGACTTCCGGAACCATAAGCTACTATAAACTTCTTGCCTTTTATAGAGAATGAAGACCCAGGAATTCCATTATAGTAATAGAAACAAACTGATATGACCACTGAAATAGCTCTGCAAATAAAATCCTGCTCGGAAAACACAAAAGCAGAGCTGTCCGAGAGGAAGCTACAGTCCGTGTCCTCAAGCCCCCACCCCCTTTGCACTCACTCCCAACCTCACGGCAGCCCTGTGGCACTTCAGAAGATTCCCAAGGGTCTTGAGAAGCAAAAAACTGTGGAGTTATACAAGTGCTGGTAAATTAGGCCCTCACAAGAAACGCAAGTCGTTCTAGTATTGAGGACGGATTGATCTCTGTATGGGTCTTCCTAGAGAGAAGTTTAAAAGTAACCTTACAGCAAAGGACAGGGTAGCAGGGACTGCAAGAGTGAGACACAGTGCACACAACTGCTGTACTCTCCGGGTCAGGCTTAGTCTAGGAGCATCGGTTCTCAAACTATGGGTTGTGACCCCACTAGGAATCACCTGTCAGATGTACCACATATCAGATATTTACATCATGATGCACAACAGTAGCAAAAATACAGTTGTGAAGTTGCAACAAGATGATTTTACAGTTGTGGGTCACCACAACGTGAGGAACTGTATTAAGTTGTCACAGCATTACGAAGGGTGGAAACCACTGTAGGAGAACCTGACCCAAGTTGTGATGATTGGTTTTTGTTTCACAGTGACACAGAGTCATTTGGGAGAGGGAAGGAATCTCAGCTGAGAAAACGCTGTGCCACACACACAGGTCTCTGGGCCAGATTGCCAGGTGTTTTCTTGTGTGGTAATTGATAAGGGAACCACCTTTGGGCTGATGGCTCTGGATGCTATGAGAAAGCAGGTCGAACAAGCCATGAGGAATGAGGGGGAAACCAGTATTCCTCCATAACTTCTGCATCAGCTTGTTCCAGTGTGAGTTTCTGCCCGGACTTCCCTCAGCGGTGGGGTGTGACCTGAAAGGTGTAAGCTGAACAAACCCCTTCCTCCTCAAGATGCTTTTGGTCCTGTAGAAACCCTAGTAAGCAGTCGTTGGGATTTTTACTGTACAGACAAACGGATGGGAGCAGAGAAGAGATGGGAGGCGTTCTGGGTAGAAGACGCATCCCGTGTCCTGGAGCCTCTCAGTCCTGCAGAAACCCTGGCTAAGGCACAACCACCTGCCTGGCCTTCCCTCCCGGCTACATCTGCCTCCACTAAGCTTTGGCTGCAAAGAGGACAGCTGCCCTGGAGTCTCCTCTGGCACAGCTCACAAGGCCTTCTCTTGGGAGCAGGTATCTCCCCCACCCCCACAAAGATTTCTATCACACACTTGTTTGGCCTGCAAATAAATTGGCAACGCAGCTGAATTTAATCTTTTGATTCCCCCCGAGAACCAATTTCTACAAGCCATTCCCATGTAGACGAAAAGATTTTGTCTCACTAAACCTGTTTATTGACCAAAACTGTCGCCTCTGCTCTGACCACTGACCTTATCTGAATATTCAAATCTATTACGGAGCGCAAGTTCAAATGATTTTGGTGCCCTCTGGAAGCCCTGTTTTCATAGTGAGCTGATTACGAATGACAATATTATAAGGGCTTTAATTGAGATTCTCCAAACAATTTGCACCCTGGATTTACAAATCTAATATATTCCGAAGCGTGATGCCGCTGACGCTGCTGACGGTGGGGTTTTGGCTTGTTGGTTTTGTTTCGTTGTTTGTTTGTTTGTTTCTTTTCCAGGTAAGTTGGCCATGCCTTTCAAAAACTAGCCTTCCTCCGGCAAAAATAATCCGTAACCTTAGTCTGAAAACAGACAACCACCTGAATTCCAAGGTGAACGCAGTCCTGAGTGTTTCTCACCCATCCCCCTCAGAAGCCCTCAGAGTTCAGAGGGCAGCTACACCCACCACCTTAGCATGGGAGACTGCGCCCCCACTCCTCCCATGGAAGGATACTGGTTCTGTTAGTTTGTGAGGCCTTGGGCAAGCCACTTAATTCCTCTTCACCTGACCTCCCAGTAATCAAGAGAGGATAAAACAATTCCACACGCAACTCACAAAATTGATGTTTGGACAGAATTAATTAGTTGATGTCAAAGGTTTAAAAAAAAATCAAAAGGACTACCTGAAATGTAAGCTGTTTTTGTTCAACAGACATTTTTTTTTAAACAACAGAGACCCCGCTGAGTAAAATGTCAATAGTGTAAAAGCCTAAGACTTACTGTTACCTATGCCAAGCCCAGAAAACTGAATGTTTTTATAAACCCTGTCTCACAGGTAAGGTAAACAGAGGCTTGGAGCTCTTGCAGCATGAGATGAAAACGCACCCTTGCTATTCTCTAAGACCGACAGTAGAGATGTAAACTGATTTTACTGAATTCCCAGCCCCACTCCCGAACAAAGATTCGAGCAGCCAGATCTTTTCTCCCATGGCCTCAGCGACTTGGTTGGTGGGGAGCCTAGACAGCCTTGGTTTTCCCTTGTCCTCGGTCTGGAAAGCTGGCTGGCGTTTACCAGTGGGATCCTGTTCTTTTCATCCCTCTTTGTCTAATCTTTGGCAACTGATGGGACTGAAAAGCTGGCTCGAGAGCAAGAAGATGCTGTGAGGTAGAAGATAATAGAAGCGAGTGAAGAGAACGGGGTCAAAGGCACTTCACCCTTACCCTGACAGATACCATAGCCAGGGGCAGAGAGCGGGAGGAAGGAGTGAATGTCTTTTTCTGCATGTGCTTCGAGGGACCTGTTGTGCCCGGCAATGCAGGCAGTTTCCCTCTCCGTTCTTGACTCTGGTAAAATGAAGTACGGCATTCCGAATCAGGTGTACAGTCCAGCCCTGAAAGAAATGACCTGTCCGAGTGCTAATATTTCAGAATCTCTAAGTTGAAAACTCGCTGCAGGTAATTTATAGCCCGGATTGGCTGAGTTTCCCCTCCAAGACAGTGCATTTAATCAAAGTTAACTGGTGAAAATTATGAAGCCTCTTAATTGAGCTCTCCTGTGGTGGGCTTTCAGGGCAGCCGAGCGAGCACCACAGAAAACAACAAAATGAATAAACCACGCTTTCCTCAGGTTCCATTTTCAAATACGACGTCTGGAATGAAGACCTGGGATCTCCAGGCGGTGATCTTCATGCATAGTATAGTGTTTGTCCTGAATTTCATTGCTTTGAAAAAGAGGCATGAAAAGTCTTGATTTAGTTGGCATTTAATGTGATTTTTATAGAACTTCTGTGATATAATCAGCCGCAATGGGAATCGGTGGGGAAACTTACAGAGCAGTAAACCCTTAGCTATTGTTCTCTCTGTGCTCTGATTGGTTTGCTGGGTATACACAGCTGAAAAATCCCAGTTCACACACACCTACTCTATTTGTAGATACCCATAATGATTGAGTTCGGGCCAGCACCATCCCCTCTCCCAGCCAGCCAACCAGTCAGAATGCAGGGGAGACAATAGGTTTGTTGGAACAGCAACAAAGAGTGTATGGCTGTAAATCACCTTCCATTTCTGCATAGCTGGGAATAGTAACGCGCAAGCTATAGGCAAGTATATTAATGTCTCCTGCTCTCCATAAATGAAGAGCTGTGCACAGCGGTGCACTCCTGATTGTTGTTCCAAGATAGCTTTTTCTGTGTTAGAGTCTCTGCTCTATATTTTTTTAAGCAAAATGTGTATTTTGCTATTGTTTGGAAGCAATCGCTTTCATTTTGCTGGAACCCATAAGCATCTCTTTCCAGCAGATCAACACATTGTCTTTGCCGTAACGTGATTGTGTGGTGATGTGTTTAGAACTCAAACGCGCACAGTTCCTAAATGATTTCAGGAAGAAGGTCTCATAAATGGCCAGGGACTTCATCTAGTCAGTTCAAATTCAGAAAATTTTTAGGACTGTGTGGAAATGTAAAATGAAATATGGTAGCAAGACATTACATTTACGCGTTTTAAGAATGCTTGCCCATGCATTTAATTTAGACTTAATGAAATAGTTATACGCAACCAAAACATCAGTGTTATTAAAAACAAATTTGTGGAGAATTAACGACTGTGTGATTTGTCAGACTCTACCTGTGCCAGAGTCTTTGATTCTCAATATTGTGTTTTTTAATCATTCACTTGCGTCTGTTAAATAATTGTGTGAGCATTTCCACATAATGAGACCGAGTAGGCTGCTTCTTTGGATTTTTGGATAAACCATGGTTGATCCTTTAAACTGTATGAAATTGGCCCCAGAGACTGCCTACACCAACTCTGAATGTTTGCCCCACTCTGTATGATTCCTAGCCAGTCGAAACAAGGCTAATCGGGACCACCATGCGGACTACAGGCTGCACATCAAGGGGGCAAATCGACTGCTATTATCAACAACTAGCAAGAATGTTAATATTTGGCAAAGGTTAAAAATTTGTATTCCTTTTTCTTTCCCTTCCCCTGTTTCTCTGACAGGTTGAAAAGGCTACACGAGCGGAGGAAACAATGGGAAACAAGTTGCTGTAAATGAAGTTTCGCTCTCGAGTAGCTAGAGAGATTAATTCACTTGACTACAACTGCTCGTTGCTATCCCAGTTAGCCAGAAATGAAATATAACGTGTGGTACCATCTTAACCCCGCAGGTCATAACACTATTGTGATCACAGCAGGGTTGGGCTTGATTATGGAAAATGAGACCCCAGCCAATGCTTGCAAACACCCCTGTGTGCCAGGCAGCTATCCTGGTGCTATAACTGTGTTTACCTATTTCCATGCATTTATTTCATTACTTAGGACTTTCAAGATGCCATAAAAGGAGGCAGAATTCTGGAAGACCCCAGAAGCTCTTACCAGTGAATGCTGTGTTTAGGCAGACCTTCCCTAGAACAAGTCACTGACACCTTCTTTCGCCTACGTCTTACGACATACTCTCAAAGCCCTCACCAAAGTCAGAGGCAGGGAAGCACTGTTCTTCCCAAGCCACTGCCCTAGCTGCTTCTTCTGTCTTGGGATGGATGATGAGTCTGTGGCTTGAGAGTAGTTGCCTGGATTCTCTGTCTGGATTCTCACTGGCTTCGTTTTGTGACTGCATGTTTATCCTTCTTACAGTTGGTCACTGATAGTAATTACTGCCATTAGCTAAATGTTAGACCTTGCTACTGTCTCAGTTAATGTCACAGCAAACTGTAAGGTAGGTAACGACAAGATCAAACACACTAAGTGATTTGGGAGTGCCAGGCACAGCTCAGAGAGCCTCTGTTCTCTAGTTCATGGATTCATACCAACAGTCTGAGTTTGATATTGCTATCAACCACATTTTAAGTTGAAGGAAGTTAAGCCCAGAAGCAGTCAATGACTTTCCTAACATTGCAACATTAGTTCTATGCTTTGAACCCAGTCAATTGGTCCTAAGGTTCTATCAGGAGTTACCAACTTTGCTTTAAACCAGGAACAAAGGTTCAAAATGACTGGGAAACTTTCCTGAAGTCACACAGTGTCTGCCTAGTGTTAAAGTTGGGATTCAAGGCCAGGAATTCCTGATTCCAAATCCCCGGCATTTAGCCCACAAAGCGCCCATACCACTCTTCACTTCCCAACTGTACAGGTATGGTTCCATGTAAACAGATCTGCTTGTGTGTCTGTTAGACTGTCATCCCTGTGGTTAAACTCTTGGAAGGAACAAGTTCAGGGAAGAAGGGTTGGTTTTGATCCACTGCATCACTAGTTCGTTGTTTCTGTTGAGAGACAAGGGTTTTAGTGGGATGAAACACCTCACCTCATAATATCCAGGAAGCTGAGAGACAGTGAGGACCCAGAACAAGACATCACCTCCAAGAATGCACCCCAGTAAGCTACCTCTTCAAATCGAGCCCCATTTCTAAGAGTTTCCATCACTCCTCATGATGCCTTAAACCATGGGCCTGCAGTGGATGAGCCCATTGTTTAGGTAAGACTCCTCATGGTAAAGTCGCCTCTCAAAGGCTGGATACACCAGCCTGTGGTCCACACCTGAAATACATGAGTCTTTTAGGAAGATGTTTCATACCCAAACGAAAACAGTGCCCATGGTTCCCAGGGGTTAGGACTGTGTCTTACTACCTGCCTCCAACAAACTGTACATTAATAGATGCCTGGCTCTTAGCAGTTTCTCAGTAAACATACATACATAAAACTAACACAACTAAGGCCATTCACTACTCTGGCTCTGTGAGTGGAGTCTGGCTCTCCCGGTGCATACCATTGCTCTCACTAGCTCTCTTCCATTGCTCAGCAATAGTGCTCTCTACATTGATCTGTAAAGTAAAATAAAATAGTGCAATATTAACTAGACTGGAGTTCTCCTAAGGGCAGACAAGACGCCTTCATCTTCCTGCCAGTGCTTGTGCCTACTAGCACTATGCCTGGCTTACGGTAGGTACCTGAAGTAGAGACTGCAGGCTGCTTCCCCTGAAGCTCTTCCCTCTTCCTCCTGGAGCCCACATGTGCTGCGTTTCTTGGTTCCCTACACAGATGTCATTTGACTGGGGGTGGCATGATAGCAGCAGTGCTATCTGGCCATGTTCCGCTCCTGGTCCCTCCACAGTCGCTCCTCCCCCTTTTAAGAGGCTTCGTATCACAGCATAGCCTTTGAGGACAGAGAGGTAAGTGGAGGCAGACCTGGAGTTCCTGGGTGGAGAAGAATCACATAGACCATTAGGAGCTCTGGCATGAATGAGCCTGGGTTTATTTCTGTCTGTTAGAGTCACTCCACATTTGGAACCTGCTTGTTAAAGAATCCCTCGCTCTCCACCTAACACAGCATCCTGCCAATAAGGTAGTCTAGCCTCCTCACCAGAGAACTGCTTTATTTGGGAGAAAAACGGTAAGGTCTCCAGCTTTCTATACTCCATCACTTGCTGGAAGCATTGCCTTCGTTACACAGGGCATACTGGTGCTATCCTTCCTGAAAAGTGTGAGCTGCTCTTTAGAATACCGTAGCATTAGGCAGCAAAAGTACAAGGGTTCCTTGACAAGGATGGTATTGGTTTTTCCAGACTCTTCAAAAATTATGTGTTGTTCATAAGTGATGTCACATCTTACTTGGTGTTTAAAGACCTCGTTTTATTTGCAAAATAAACATGTACTTATCATAGAATGGTAAGAAATTAAAAATTGAGCCCCAAAAGGAAATTACATTCATGCAAATATATATGAGGAACAATATGCCAAAACAGCCATTACACATTCTCCTACATTCGAGTTAATGGATGCATAGTTATTAGCATGCACAGACCACTTCTGAGTGATGCCCTCCATGTATCAGCTATCAGTAAAAACACTCAGTCTAGGCCAGCTGATGAGGGTAGTGGGCATGGCAGGTTTTCTTCATTGATTAATTCTTGGGTTTCTTCTTGGCAGTGAAGAACTTTCACTATAAGAGGGGTGTGTGTGTGTGTGTGTGTGTGTGCATGTGTGCATGTATGTGCATGTACTCTGCACATACATATGTATGTCCATGTATATATGTATGTAGATATGTGTATTATGTATATATGTATATGTGTATATATGTATGTGTGTATACATATATGTATAAATATGTGTATGTATGTGTGTATGCATGTATATATATGTGTATGTGTATATATATATGTGTATGTGTGTATACATTTGTGTGTATGTATGTGTGTATGTGTGTATGCATGTGTGTATATATATGTGTATGTGTGTATGTGTGTGTATATATGTGTATATGTGTATATGTATGTGTGTATCTGTGTATATAGGTATGCTTACATATATAAATATGCATATGTATGTGTGTGTTTTTATATATGTGTATGTATGTATGTGTGTATGTATGTGTTTATATATGTGTGTATATATGTGTATGTGTGTATGTATGTGTGCATGTATATATATACACATGTATGAATGTGTATATGTGTGTATGTATGTATGCATGTATGTATGTGCATATATATGTGTGTATGTGTATTGTGTGTATGTATGTGTGTATGTGCATATGTGTATATGTATGTGTGTATATGTATGTATGTGCGTATGTGTATATGTATGTGTGCATATATATGTATGTATGTGTATATGTGTGTATGTATATATGTATGTATGTGCATGTATGTGTCTGTTAGTGCATACTCACAAGGTGAAAGTACCTGAGATATAACGGAATGCACCTACTGCCTCTCTGCCTTTACTTTTGTCAATGCAGCCACCATCCAGCAGGAGTGTGAAGAAGCCCAGAGGAAACAGTGATTTTTTTTCCTTTGAGAAAATGAGTAAATACTAAATAATGAGTAAAGAGAGCTTGGGCACACTGAGAACTTTTGATGAGTTGTGTTATTTGCTCAGAGCTCCCTGTCTTCCCTGCCTTTGCTCCAGCCTCTGTGGGTAAGGAACATTTCCACTCCACTGACTTTGAGTTGGCCACATTGCTTACTTGGAACATGGACCTTAGACAGAGGTGACAGTATTCCCATTCCAAGTAGGGGTTCTAACAGGAATTGCACGTTCCTCTTCCAACCAAATGGGCCTCTTCCCTTGGGATCCTGTCCTGCACTGGTGGGAGAGTGAGCCTTCAGCACACAGCTGTCACTCCTTCAGTTGGCCCTGGAATGAGAGGCGCTGGCCTGATCACACCTCCGGTGCAGGAAAGAGCATTCACTGTTGTCCAGCACTAATATCTGGGATGGGTTGGTTATGCCACCACACGGCAAGAGAAGAACAGTACAGAATGACACCTTCACTCATGAAGGTCTGAGATGGCAGTCCTCCAGAAAGAGGTCAAGCCCCTCACGTCTCTCTCCCGAGTCAGAGTCACCTCCTTCCTGCCTCCTTGGTGCTTTGTCATCTTGCCTATTTCTGTCACAGTCCCATTTACCTGTACACATGTGTATTTTTCCTCCTATAATACAAAACCTTTGTTTTTGTCTTAGTTAGGGTTTCATTGCTGTGAAGAGACACCATAACCAAGGCAACTTTTATACAGGACAGCGTTTAATTGGGGCTGACTTACAGTTTCAGAGGTTCAGTCCACCATCATCATGGCGAGGAACATGGCAGTGTCCAGGCAGGTATGGAGCTCAAAGTTCTAAATCCTGAACTGAAGGCAGCTAGGAAGAGACTAACCCTTCATACTGGGCAGAGCCTGAGCACTAGGAGTCTTCAAAGGACACCTACATAGGGACAACTTCCTCCAAGAAGGCCACCCCTGCTAATAATAGCACTTCCCATGGGCCAAGCACATTCAAACCACCACAGCTTTTTCTTAATAACTTGTTTTGATTTTCTTGAGGGGAGATTCCTGTTTTGAGGTTGTCTGGAATGTGGCATGGTGTAGCTAGCAAGGAGTGCTTAACTGACTGGATGACTGCAAAGGTCTTCGGTAAATGAGCGTGGAGTGGACACGAACAGCTCATATGTTCCTGATTCTCCAAGTGCAGAAACAGCACCTTACTTCAGCCAGTACATGAGGGATAGGCAAGAATCCAATCAGGAAAAATTACACAGAGACAGAGCGTTATCTGAATCATAGTCAAAGGACCTGAATTCCATTTCTGACTTGGCTACTGGCCAGCTGTATGTTACCTTAGGAAGTTAGTTAGCATATTGGGCCCTCAGTTTTCTACACTGATGGTAGAATATTCTTCCATTTCCTTCCGGGAGGCTACAGGGGGAGGCATGCCGAGCCATTGCTGCACTTTGGGGGAATTGCTAGTTCGTGATAACTTTTGATTTTCACTAACAAAAGCCAAAAATGGAAACTTAATATTTGGTTACAGACTATTCTAAAGGGAGGACTTCCTTTCATGGCCTTTACCTGCCAAGCAGAACTAATCCTTCCTGTCACTTCTCTTGGGTCTTTCTTTTATCTTCTTACCTGTTAACTGATTACAAGTCTGTACCCTAAATAAGCCTACAGCCTCTGCAGAGCTGTCCCCTTGTGTGAGACCCATGTCAAAGCAACACATAGAGCTGTACGTCTTAGAACAATTTCAACAAAGCAGTTCGCAATATCAAATGCTAAAACTCAAAGAGGGGCTCCCATTTTCCACAAAACTGTGTGTCACCAATCGTCCCTCATTTACTAGTGAGGACCACTAGTTAAGAGACTTCCAAACCTATTAATATTTAACTTTTATGTTGCTATGCAAGAGATATACAGTAGCTAGTTCTAAAATGCATTTCATTCTCCCGTCCTCTTTCACTGAGAAGATAATACTACACTGTGCCTTTTATTTTTTTTTCTTACTCCAGGCCTTGAGGATGAAATTCAGACACAGGACATAAAGGAAAGAACTCACAGATATCAGACTCTGAGCTCCCGTGTCCAAAATTCACTCTGCCTTTCATAGGTCTTGGGACCTTGTTTTTCTTTTGTCTGTTTCCTTGTTTGTTTGTTTTTAAACTTCAGTCTCCTTATCTACAAAGGAGGGGTGACCTTACCTCCCTCGCAGAGTCTCAAAGTTTAGAAATTGTGAAGTATATAATAGTCTCTCTCTCTCTCTCTCTCTCTCTCTCTCTCTCTCTCTCTCTCTCTCACACACACACACACACACACACACACACACACACACACACACACACTAGGTGCTCAGCCGAACAAAGTCATCAGACACTGAGGTACACGAGGTCCTCAGAAGACACGTTGTAGGCCTTACCGTCTTTTAATGAAGTGGGGCCAGACCACTGTACTTGGCTTATTTTTCTTTTATCTGCTCCCCGGAGAAGGCTACCAGTTGTCAGTTCTAATGACCATCAATAAGGAATGACAGCTGCCTCGTCTTGCTTGTCAGACTGCCACCAACTAACTTTCTGCTTCAAATCTGCTTGGAATTATATGTCAAATGGAATAAATAATACCTGGAGGAGCCCGAAGACATCTTCTAATGGGCACGAGAATGTCATTTAGTGCATGGGCCTTGTTGCAGCTACTGTGGGGACTCAATCTCTCTCTTCCTTTATTCCACTTTGCCCATGTTTCTAAGGGCTGGAACCGTTAACTAAGCAGTAGGCTGACAAGCAAGACTCCGCTCCGTCTCTTTACTCTAAAGTATCTGGAGCCATGCCTCGGGGTAAGATGGTGGAGACAGGGTACCGGCTCTCTCACAGCAATTCTGCCGTCGACTGCTTTCATCCCAGAGAGATTTCTCCCTGGCTGTGTTTGCAGTGGAAGGAACAGGAGGTTAGTGTTTTGAGTTCTGTCCTCAGAAAATTACCTTTCCTCTCTGTTTTTGGTTCCGGGCAGGGTGATCTGTGAGCTGCTCACTCTATGAATCCAGTCAAGGCACCCAGACTCCTGTTTGGCACTAGCCGCAGGATGTCTGGGAACAGACTTCATTTTATGGCTTCGGCCTTCATGGTTTCCTCTTAACTTGAAGATGTCGGTTGATAGCCAAATTCTTAACACCATTTTCTGTCTCTTTACTATTTCTTTTTATAATGATTTTGTCCTTAATTTGGACTTATTTCAAGGAGAAAGATGGTAACTATTTAAAAGTAATGGGACGCTTTAATCTGGGCTGGAAAGCCTGTTCTTTGAGAATGGCTTAATTAACATTTCCAGGTTCATAACATTTTCATTTATTCATCTTTTTGTTTTTAAATGGTTTTTTAAGTTTTCCAGAGACAGCGATCTCAAGTTCCTAATGGATTATCAGAGAGAAGAGGAGGTCTTCTGGGATCTGCATTCTTATTAGCTTTAAGATTCACATTAGGGGGGAAGGAGAGCCTTGCCAGAATAGGTCCACCATACTAATAAAAGAGAAGCATCGTTAGCGCCACACGGGATGATGTGGTCAGGTTGCCAAGTGAAGAGCTGATCCAGTGACGTGACCTTGGAAGGGGACAGACTCTTCCTGCCCTGAGTTCACTCCTCAGGGATGAGCCACATCTTACCTTCAGTAATGGGCATGCACCGGACAAGCTGACAGTGGCTAGCGTTGCTAGGATCATTTCATGGAGGGGACAGAGCTACTCCTCAGGATGACAGACGTACAACCCAGCAGTTGCCTGGGAGGAGTCTGGAACAGCCAGCCTTCTGAACTGGACTGAGAAAGAAACCTGCCTCTGTTGGTGCTCCGCAAATGGTTGGAGGCCCAAATCCAGTTAAGTGTAAGCATTGGACCAATAGTCAGGGGCTGGATTCCAGTCCTGTGCTACTGACGACCAGAGAAGTCTGTTCTTGGATCTTGGACAAGGAATTCCATGTTTTTGGTTCTGCTTCCATGTTGGCAGAATGGAACCATCAGTAGGAATCCAGCATCCTTTAGGGAAAGAGTGGTAGGGCCTGATGTACTGGCTGGACACAAAAGATTCAAATATTAATGAAGGCGATCAGCAGAGGCTAGAGCCCCATTTCCCGCCTTCTACAAAGCCATGGTTGGAGCCTCTGTTGTTTGCCTTAATAGCAACACTGCCTATCAGTTTGAGAAATGCTTTAGGCCTGCCTTTACTGCGGTTTTCAGCAATTCTGTATATAAGGACGATGAGACCATTTGCTCAGTATCTCGTGGGTCTCAGACTGGCCTCTGTGACGTCCTTTCTCTGAGAGTGACAGGATGAGGAGGTCCCCAGGAGTATCAGTGCAGTGTGGCTGCTCACCAGGCTCCTGGCAGAGGAAAGTATTATGTGGAATAGTCGGTCCTAAATTGATCACGTCTGGAAAATGAGCTAGTTTTATTTTCAAAGGATAGGTAATGTGCTCAGAGAATGAGAGGCTATTTCTGGCGTCACAAGCCAAACACATATGAGCTCCAGGCATCTCAGGGCACTAGATAATTAAAATGCCTAATGTCTATTAGCTGTAGCACCTAATGCCTTCTCGTAAGGGAATTTAAGGGTTAAGCCATCCCAACATGCCTCACTCCCAATTTATAAAATGGAAAATCTTCCATAAATCAAAAGTTACAAACAGACTTTGTAATGTCATAACTCTTGCGATGGTTCTCGCCTTGATTGATTCCTATACATACATTCTGGCTGATTACCATAATGTGCTCTCTTGTGGGACAATTGGCGCCGGATGGGGAGAGGGAAGCAGGCAGGGAAGTAAATAACAAATGGACCTGGCTCCTCCTCATCGAGAGTGATTTCACTCCAGTGTTCCATCATATCAACTGGGAGAGAGAGTCGTAGGGTTTAGGCAATCAATTACAGATATGTGTAGAGGCAGACACAATCATTTCACTGATTGTCACTGGTCTCGAGCAGTGACACCGAGAAGTGATCCGTCACTCGATTTTCTCTGACACACCGAGAAAGATGGCAGACACTTGTAGACTCACAGGCCCCTGAATTGGGTAGCTCAGAAGATTGAAAAATCGCTGTGTTTCAAACTTATCCAAACCTTTAAATACCTCTGTTCCTAAGATTTCATATCTTTCTTGCAAACATTTAGAAAGATTACCATAGACTAATGACTTCACACCAGGGTGAGATGTACTGCCTCTTGCCACTCAACCGGTGACATCACTGGATCCTGCAGGAGGTCTGGGCAGGTACAGTGGGAAGAAACAGGTATGGCCTTCTAAGGACCTACCTGATTGGCCGCCATGGAGACCTGACCTAGATCCCTCCGAGCCTCCAGCCTCTGTTGGTGGGCTTCTGCTCTGTCTACACTACAGGGAGAACAACCTTCTTTTTACGGGTTAGTTCATGAAAACAGGCACAACCTGAATTTCTGTTCAAAATGGGACTGGCAGCCAGACAAAATGACACAAACCCATAATTACAGAGAGACAGAGACAGAGAGGCAGGGGAATTAATTGCAAGTTCATTGTTGTCCCCGGTTCCATAGGGAGATTTTGTCTCAAAAACAAGAGTACTTGTTCCAGGGGATCCGGTGTCCTCTGATGGCCTCCGCAGTTTCTGCATCCACATGTAGATATACATGTGTGCATGTGTGCATGTATGCACACATGCGAGCACACACATACACACACAGACACACACACAGACAGAGAGACAGATACATAGATGATAGATAGATAGATAGATAGATAGATAGATAGATAGATAGATAGACAGACAGATAATACATCTAAAAAATAAAAAGGGTTGTATCTGTTGTTAGCAGTCTGAGAACAATCCTCCTCCCCAGATACCAAATGAAAATTGTCTGTCCTTACACATGAATGACCTTCTTAAAGAATAAAATATTATCGAGAAAATTAATAAGGCTATTCAACACTAGGATGCTACTATGTGCTAGATTTAATGAGTAGCAGCCCCCAAGGTAGATTTTAAATATTTGTATTATTTTATATGGATGTTTTGCTTGCATGTATGTCTAGCTATGTATCACTCACATGCCTGGTGTGCACAGAAACCAGAAGAGGGCATCGGATTCCCTTGGAACTGCTTTTCTGGATTATTGTGAGCTGCCGTGTCGGGGCTGGGAATCGAATGCTGGTCTTCTACAAGCGCAGCCAGTGCTTTTAATCACTGAGGCCATCTCTTCTGCCACATTGTGTGCGTGAGTGCGTGAGTGCGTGAGTGCGTGAGTGCGTGCGTGCGTGCGTGCGTGTTCCTTTTTGGAGGTGTGACCTCCAGAGTAGGGGACGGTGCTCACACGGCCTATGGGGTGTGAGCCTGATGCAGCCTGAACAGGGTCTCAGGAATTCCTGCAGTTGCTAGCTGAAGTGGCTGAAGGTCAGCAAAGGCTCTTCTCTAAAACTTTCCAACCAGCACTGTCTTCAGGGAAGGGTCCTAGACGGCCCGGAGACATCCCCTCACAGCAGTGGCTCGGAGCTGCTTCCGTCTCTCTGGTCTTGGAGCCAGCCACCCTGGCATTATTCCTTCCATCAGCATATTTTCTCTTGGCACCGGAGGATCTAAAACAGACCCGGCACAGTCCCAGACTTCACCTTGTAAATCATCGAGAAATACGATGACCTTCTGCAGAAATGATGTTCTACCTTTCAAAGTTCATCCACTTCTGAACTAAATCAGGGGCGGCAGCCCACATTCGGCTGGGTTCTTCACGCCGCTTGACCCCAACCCCCCTTAAATCCTTGTGCTCGCACTGGCAGACCCCTTACGAACTGCCCGGCAGGTGAAGAAGGTCCCACTTACTGACTGTTCTTCATGTTGGTCCAAGTTCCACTTTTTAAAAAGCTTGGGGCCAGGTACTTGAAAATGATTAAAAAATAATTACTAATGTCCTTGTGCACTCCTTACATCTCAAAGAGTTTTGTGCCATTGCCTCCTCTTACGCCCTAGAAAAAGACCCCAAAAGCCACTAGATACGCTAAGGCCAGAGAAACAGAAGGTCAAGGTCACATACCACAGGCAAGGCTGTCTGCTTGGGCTCATACTGTGCTGATCTTGGCTCCTGGAAACAAGAAGCATCCGGAAAATAATATCAGTGATGGCAATAATGATTAAGAACACCAGGGCGCTCACCGAGAGGCAGGTGCCAGGCCCAGCCCTTCATCGGCGCCACTGCTGACGTTCCCAGCCCCCTTTGCGTTCCTCCTAACTAAATCTGTGAACTTTCAGAACCTCCTTGTATGTTATAAAGCACCAGGCTGATCATCTTCCAGAACATTCTGAACTGCCTATGAGTTGCCTGCAGAGTCGGAAAACTTAGGTCAAAATCTGGGCATTGTCAAAGGCTGGAGTGAGTAGCTGCAGAAACCCTTGGAAAAAAATCTTTAACCGAGTACAGAAGTCTCATAAAATGCTCCGGACCCAGAAAATGATTTCATAAGTTATTTTGATGGCAAAAAAATGTATGAAACAGAATTGACTAATTCATAAATAACTCCAGAATCTCATCTATTATTTCCCACATCATAACTTACAAGGGAATAATTGTTTCTAATTCTGCTGAGTATTTTCTCATGCTTTCTCGGTACCCTTGGTAAATCTTATTAGTTGGGTAACTCCTAAGCCATTTATAACTTTCTTCTGTGGTAACGAGAACAAGTACATATTAATATCTATTTGTTTTTAGTCCAACACAGCGTTAATTTCACCACTCGGAATGCTTTTCTTTCTTTCTTTGCTTTTTTTTTTTTTTCTATTTCTCATCTGAGGCGGGGGAGAGGCTGAAATCCCACCCCCACCCCAAAGGCTTATAGAACAAACAAACAACAACAAGAAGAAACTCTGTGTCCTGTGGTATTATACAAATCTCAACTTACATTTTATTTACTATGTACATTACCGCAAACCAATATGAACCATAACTCCATTTAGATAATAATAATCAAATTATCCAACCTGGGATAGCGTGCTTTATAGATTTTGGTCTAAATTTAATATAAAAATGCACTACTCCTTGTTTGGAGGAGTTTATTAAGGGTTAGCAAAGAAAAAAGCTTTTTCAATAGTCTATAACTCTCTAATGGCCTTTTTCAAATAAAATGGGAAAGAATTTGAAAAGAAACCTATATCGGTGAGCTGCAATTGTAACATTACAGTACAGGTCCATAAATCTTGACATGCTCAGAAGATTGCCTAAACCAGCAATACAATCTGTCCAAACCTCATTGTCTCCGCGACCAGCCAGCCTCATTTTAAGAAATGTATGTGGTCTTCAACCTAATTTTATCACCTTCATTTGTAAACTAGTCAATCAATCAAAGCATCCTGGGAGTCTAAATAGAAAAAGGAGTGCATTTTCATGCATTCCGGGCGACACAGTAAAAAATTAATCTCCACTTGATCAGACGTTTCTTGCCCTCATCTCAATAGACCATCATTAGGGTCAGCAATGTATATTAAAAGCGGAGTCACCGCAAACAGTTCACCGGCTGGAGTTTGCAAGCTGCTTGTCCTTCCCTCGGAAACAGCCCTCCTCTGTGTGAGCTTGAATGTGGTCAGTAGATTCATCTGGAAGGAAGCAGGCTGGAAATAAAGACTTAGAAAATGCCAGCAACCCTAGGAAACCCAGATTGCTGCCTAAGTGCCTAGAACAGGGACTCCCTCCCAGGGAGACTGGCAGGAAAGGATTTGGCCAGTTGTGCCCTATACACCGAGGGTGGGCGCAGGAGCTCATCTGGGGCAGGACAAATAACTCAAGGGCACGGTGTGCACAGGGCTCACACTGGAGGCTGCACAGGGCTTCACGAGAGCTTAGCATCTCTGCCTCAGGCCTGGTCATTGAGATTTCTGCACTTTGGGCACTTGGCCTCTGTTGTGTGAGGTCTCAGGGGAGGCCAAAAAATGGCTTCTTCCAGGCAGTTCCTTAGGAATATTTATTGAAAGAAGGTTGTTGCTTAACAGAAATTTTGTTTTCTGGCCATTGACCTGGGCACCACCCTTGGCACCTCTCTTTGTCTCACACCTCCACAAGTTCAAAGCAACATAAAACCCATATGGCTTTACCTTGTTGATACAACCAGACTGTGACCAGTTTTCACCGCCTACACTGTCACCAGGAGCTTTGAGTGGCTTTCCTATACGGTTTATGCTAAACTGTTAGCCCGTCTTAGATATTCTAAACAGAACAAATCAGATTGTTCTACTCTTCTACGCCAGCCTCCAGATGCAATCGTCTCATCCAGATGAACAGCTGTTGTCCTAAGGTGGGTTAAACTAAGATACTTGGAGCCAAATCTTCCCCGTAATTTCTGTTAATGTCTCAGGCAGCATAGCTGGGGTACTTATAACCAAATCCCCTATTGCATACTTTCTTCTGCTGGGCAACTAGACGAGTAGCTTACTGCACTCCTGCTGCCAGCCTCTCTGGAGAAGGGAGGCTCCTGGAACTCACCAGTAGTTAGAGCCTCGATCAAAAGCAGGAAGCACTAGCACTCACACAAGTCACAGCAGAAGCGCCAGAGTGATACACTGAAATAACCTCTGTTCAAATCCTGGCCCCCACAACTTGGGTTTGGGGTGACCTCCCACAAGTCGTTTGACCACCTGACACTCAGGAATGACCACTCGATTTCCCTGCTCTCCAGCCTTAAGCCAACTGAGAAGACATCTGAATATTGACAAAAATCCTGAAACACAAAAGCCACAAAGGGTTCCTACCTTAGGCTATCAAGGGGTCAGATGGTCTCCCAGTTCCCACAAAGCCATGCCACAGACAGCTGTCTTCTTTTGATCTGCATTTTACAAAATAGTTGCGAGGCTGAGTATCTTTTTATATATTTTTTAATTACCTCACCTTCTTACCTTTATTTTGCTCCTTTGTTCTGTTGTGTTTATTAGTATCCTTGATTTGCAAATGCACATTGTATATCGAGCCACACGTGATGCGAATTCTTCGTCCAGGCTCTTTTTGTCTATAGAATCTTTTGTGACAAAAACTTCCTAATCTTGGGACTGAAGGGACAGTTCAAGCTTTAAGAACATACCCTGCTCTTGCTAGGATACAAGTTCAAGCCCAAGCACCCACACTAAGTGGCTCACATCCTCCAGAAACTCTAGCTCCAGGCAATCCTACGCCATCTTCTGGCCTCACTCCATGGGCAGCCTCACATGTGCACATCCACACAGACACACACAGACACACATTAAAAATTAACATTTTTATTAAGTTCTTAATCTGTTTCTCAACCTTTTTTTTTTAAGATTGTGAACCATTTGAAAATCCTACTGTAAAATCTCAGTGCCTTCTTATTATTCTTAGCAAAAAGAAAAGAAAAAAGAAAAAAATCCTGCCGGGGACAGAAGTTAAGAGCAATGACTGTTCTTCCTGAGGTCCTGAATTCAATTCCCAGCAACCACATGGTGGCTCACAACCATCTGTACTGGGATCTGATGCCCTCTTCTGGTGTGTCTGAAGACAGCTGCAGTGTACTCTCATATACAAAATAAATAAATAAATCGTTAAAAAAAATTACACTGTTATCCTCTCTCTTTCCTAGCAACCAAGGAACTGGACCATCTGTCAACAAGGCCATGGAGTTCCACTGAGTATGTCACTAGGTGCCAGCCCTTTCCATCGCAGATGAGTCACAGGGATGCACTGTCAGCATGGGACAAATTAAGAGAGTGCATAAGGACCATGGATCTCGAATCCCAGCTTCTAGGCTACACCATTGGTCTGCCTGAGGAGGCTGGCCATGCTAATATACTGCAGGAGAGGTTCATTTAGCCTGTGTCAACTTTAGAACAAATAAGATGAATGACAAAGCTTTATCAGGGCACTCAGGGTCTACCAGTTGCCCCAGACTTTCCAGAAGGATTTCTCAGAACCAAACTCCAGAAAAGTTGACATAGAAGACCTGCCTTTGTGAAAGAGCTGTAGACACGGGAGCTGTAGACACAAGAGCTGTATACATAGGATCTGTATACACAGGAGCTGTAGATACAGAAACTGTAGACACAGGAGCTGTATACACAGAAGCTGTATACACAGGAACTGTAGACACAGGATCTGTAGACACAGGAGCTGTATACACAGGAACTGTATACACAGGAGCTTTATACACACACAGGAACTGTAGACACAGGAACTGTAGACACAGGAGCTGTATACACACACAGGAACTGTATACACAGGAGTTGTAAACACAGGAACTGTATGCATAGGAGCTGTATATCCAGGAGTACATACACAGGAGCTGTATACACAGGAGCTGTATATCCAGGAGTACATACACAGGAGTATATACAGGAGTCTCCACTACTGAGCTCTCATCAACATACACCATAGATATTTATGCATACTTTCTTCCCAAAAGGATAAAAAAGACAAAGTTGTAGGAGACCTTGGAATTTGTAATGATTCAAGATCATCTTCTGCCAGGCATGGTGCACACCTGTAGTCTCAGGTATTTGGGAGATAAGGCAGAAGGATAAAAAGTTGGAGGTCACCCTGGGCAGCTTGGAACACAATGAGTATCATTGCCTCCATGGTGGACCTCTGATAAATGGTTCCTTCCTTCTTTCCTTTCTTCCTTCCTTCCCTTCCACAAGGGGTCATTCTAGACAGAGAAATGGATGAACATACATACATAAACACACACACATACACACACACTCATACACACACACACATATATATATATTTGTATATTTTAAATACATATTTATAATATATAAAGAAATACTGCTAGAACTATCAAGAACAATTCATGAATATTAGGAAGAAGGTTTCTTTGCCCCAAATGGAAGTTGTACAAGGTGTTAGAGGGAACCAGAGTGGGAGGGCCTAAGAAAGACTGTTTCCCTTTCCCTCAGCCAGAACAGTCACTTATTTAACAGGAAACAGACATTTCAAAGAAGGTCATCTCAGCACAGCAGTGACTCAAGGGAGAGCAATGAACCCTTAGTGTCTTCCAAACTGGCTCCAGGAATACAGCCTTATGGACTGAGGGCTTCAAGAGGGATTCATGTCTGTACTGAACACAGACAGAACTGTCCTTATAATTTTTCCCTAAGCAAAGCGACAACTACCTACATATCATTTACATGGTATTGAGTAGTAAGTAACCAGAGGATGACTTAAAGCACTGCTCGGGAGGGCCCATAGGTCCTGTGCAAACAGCACAGCATTTTATATGAGACTCAGGTGTCTGAGGATCTACTGTTATAAATGGAGATACCCAGGACCAGTTGCCCCCAAGCATCAAGGGACAATTTCTATAAGTCACGAGACAACTAAGGACTTTTGTGACCAATACTAGTTGGATAGAAAAAAAGGAACCTGCAAAAGCTTGATTTATATATATATTTTTAAATCCAGCTCCACAAAAATAACACTTGAAGTCAAACCTTTTTATTTTCTTCAGTTGAGGAAATAGAATCCTTTGACCCACAAAAACTCGTCCCATTTGACAAATATCCCTCATCAATGGTATTAAGTTTAAAAATAAAAACATACTTCATCCTATGTAGCTTAAAAAGTAATCCTATAATTAATAGGTGAAAAACAGAGAGAAAGATTGCTGAAGATTAAGATTAAGCCCTGCAGAAGCGAATGTTCTAACTGGAAATTGGTTTAATTAATAGCACATTTTACATAATGATTACAGTGTAATTGCGCTGACTAGCAGAGTGTCATTAAATATATCCATGCTCCTTTACAACACCCTGAGGCTAAAAATAATGAGTTACATTGAAAATCACTGTGCAACAGGTTCATAAATAACATTTAAGCCTATACAAGGCGAATACTTATAAATAATAAATATTTGCCTTTTGTAATTGAAGGAAAAATGACAGCCTTCTTTTCTACCCCCTCATAGATTGCCATGCTATAATGCTGGCAAGATTTCTTCCCCTTGCTTTCTCTAGAAGGTCTTGAATAATTTATTCAAATGCTAATATTCCACGTAGTCTGACTTTGAGGAACAAATATTCCTACATAAAGAATAAATGCCAAGCTGCTTATTACCTCTCGCGCGGAGCCCTCCACCACGCATCCCCCAAAACCTCCGCCGTCCATTACACCTGTCACATGAAGTTAGTGGCCAAATTTTCTTGCAAGGAGGCGGCATTTTTCTTTAGCTAAAAATTACCTCTTCTCCCAAAATGTTCATCATGTTCAACGCACAGTGGGATGGCAGCTGGCCCGTGGATGCAGAAGGAGGAGAAAGGAACCTGGAAGCTGCCTCGCCCTCGGGCCGGCCATTCTCCCTGCCCTCCGTGATACCTGAGGACATGGATGAGACAGTTAACGCTTGCAGAGACTCAGGGCCTACGAAAGCCCAATGCCATAGCCCTCATCTTCGTCTCCTCAGCTCCAAAGCCCAGTCTCGTTCCACTGAGAGGGCAGAAAGTCATGGGCAAAGCAGCCTCTGATGAGAGTTTCCTCGAGGAAGGCCCTAGCCATGGGCTCTGAGATGATGGACAAGCAGGTAGAACTAAGCTAGAAGAACACAAGAGGGGACAGAGGTGGCCTCCGAAGTCGAGGAAGAAAGCAGGAGAGAGCTCTTCCAGAGAGTGACAAGCAAGTCAGGCACCTTAGCCTTGAAAGCCTAAAAGCACAGTTCATCCTTGGGACCACAGCTCTTGCCTGAGGCCAGGAGGCAGAGTCATTAGAGAAGAAAGGACTTTAGGATTAGCCACGCCTCAGTTTTAGACCTGAGTCTACCAGTTACCTGTGTGATGCTGGGCAGGTCATCATTGAGTGTGGAAATAACATTGCTTTTGAATCCCAACTTCTGAGCTAAAAGAGCCTCAGTTTCCTAATCTGTAAAGTGGGACAACAATAATCTCTGCTTCCTAAGTTTGTTATAAGAATTAAATAAAAAAAATTAAGTGTATCACACATCAGCCCTGAGATACTGTTCACCAAAGTCCAGGCCTCTTACTATAGAAGGGGTGTGCTCCCTCTGGCCTCAGGGTCCTTGCCTCAGGGTCTTTGTCTGCTACTCTCTTCCTGCCTTCGTGAGGAGTGCTTTGATCTTAGCTCAAACAAGGCATCCAAGGCAAGGCCTCACACAAGGTCAGGTTCTCCCTCACAGCACCCTGCCCTGTGCTTTCACGGGCTTCTCATTACCTGAAGTTATATTTTGGGATTATCTGTTAAACCATTTCTGTTAATTGACTGTACATGCCAAACTGTTTGGGCTTATAGTAAGTCTTGTCCAAGACTCAGGACATGGTCCTCAGGAAGCAACTGGAGAAAGAAAGGAAAGAAACAGGAGGAATGGTGCAAAGTGGAGAGGAAACGGAAGGGTGGAGCAGGGGAGAGGAGATGGGAGTGTGAGGGAGGAGGAGAGGAGATGGGAGGGGAGGGAAGGAGAGAGGAGAGAGGAGGGGAGGGAAGGAGAGAGGAGAGAGGAGAGATTCGAGGGTGCAGACTGGAAAGGGGAGATAGAATGGGGGCTCATTGCATCATCAAATATCAAAATAGCAGAAAATAAGACTTCCCAGCAGCAGGATATAATGCATACCCCTTCCTCCTGAGCCAGTGGCTGTCACCGTGGGTCATGACCTCTTTGAGGGTGCCATGTCAGACACCCTGTACCTCAGATACTTGCATTAAGATTCACAACAGTAGCAAAATTATGGTTATGAAGTAACAGTGAAATAATCTTACGGTTGGGAACCTCCACAATACAAGGAACTATATTAAAGGGTTGCAGCATTAGGAAAGTTGAGCTCTGCCGTCCTAAGCTACAATTTATATCGTATTATAAACACGAGTGAGAAGGCCTGAGCTTCATTCCGGAGCAATGCCTGGGCAGATGCATGAGGACAAGGGGAGGCTATCTTTACTCTTTCGGGCTCCTCTGGGGCTTTGGGACCATGCGGCATTTGTGATTTGCTCTTCCCTGGTGCAGAGCAGAGGAACGAGTGGGACTCCTGCTAGGGCCTGGCACTGATGGCCACAGGCAGAGGTGGGGAAGCATGGATCAGCTTTTCCCACCCAGCAGCGGTGAGACCATTAGGAGATCGAATTTACTGTTTGGTTTGCCTGTTCTCCATTCCTCACCGAGGTTCAGTCCCAAATTGCTAAACCTCCATTCAGCAGTTAAATTAAACATAACTAACTTTGTTGATATTATTTCACAGCCGAATAACTTGATATTCATACTCCTTGTGTGTTCAATAAGTACGGAGCTCAGACACATTTTTAAGTCTCTGCTGGTGATGGATTCTGCTGAGCCAAACCTGCGTTTCACAGGCTTTTGCTCAGCTGAGACAGGGCGTGCTGTAAAAATAAGCTTCAAAGCTGTAATTTTGATGGGCCCCTCAGAGCTAGGAAGAGTCCCTCCTTCCCTCCTCCTCCTCCTCCTCCTCCTCCTCCTCCTCCTCCCTCCTCCTCCTCTTCTCCTCCTCCTCCTCTTTCCCCCCATCCTCCCCTCCTCCTCCAGCAACCTTCTGGAGCACAACCTCTCCAAGCACTCAAGCAGGGAGACCGGAAGGTAAGCCGGCTCCTGTGAGGCAGTGTTTGGCAGCTGAGGTGAAGACAAACCTCTCACCCTCTGGTGCTGTTCATGCTGTGCACTGTTCCTCCTCTAACTTGGCGGAAAGTGCCAGCAAACGGTGGAGCGGAACAGTCAGAGGGGGTGTTAGCCCATCGAGCCCATATGGACCAAGCTCTGTGTCTAAGTCCCCATGCTAAATGCTATGGGCACTAGGGTAACACTGTGTTAGTCTGAGAGGTAATGAAGGGGCAGCCCCACTCCCGTGAAATACTGGATCTACAACAGAGGCATTTGCACAGGGTTTTGTGTCTGGGACACTCTCAATGTAAGCGTGACAGTTGAAAGAGAAGGCAGCAAGTCTCTCAAAAGCCAACAAGAGCCACTGAGCTGGTCGCACGCTGAGGACTTCTATTTTCGAGTCACGTGGTTCTGTGGAGTGACTGCACTTAAAGAAATCAGGTAAGCCAGAAAGCCTAGGCCAGAGAATTTCCATAAGATCACAAAACCAGCTCAGAGCCTGGATTTCAGAGCCCCAGCCTCCAACAGAAAGCCAGCCACCACATACACCCCCAACCCCCGACTCCAGGCAGCTGTTCATATACTCGCTTTACAGGCTGAGGGAGAACATTGCAGCAATGGCTTAAAACTATCCTGCAGGGGCTTGGAAGATGGCTCAGCAACTAAGAAAGTCGCTCTTGCAGAGGACCTGCGTTCGGTTCCCAGTGCCCACATGAGGTAGCTCACAATAACCTTTAATGCCAGCTCCAGGCAATCCTTCACATCTACACACACCAGCTCTCATGCATGCCTACACACGCACATGTGTGCACACGCACAAACACACACACACACACACGCACACACAGAGGCACACACACACATGCACACACACGAACACACATGCACACACACACACACAATTTAAAATAATAAAAATAGTGCGGGGAGATGACTTAGCGGGTAAGGTGCCCATCATCAAGACTGACAACTGGAGTTCAAGCCCCAGGAGCTATAGGATATGGTGAAAGGAGAAACCCACTCCCAAAGGTCATTCTCTGACTTTAACATGTGTGCCGTGGTATGTGCACTCCCCAAGGTAAATAAATGAAAATAATAATAATGATAATAATAATAAATCATTTTTTAAAAAAACTATTCTACAATTAATACAGAGGCTTACAACTGGCCAGAGTGCAGTTCTCAGCTATAAATGGGACGTCTATATCCCATAGCCTCCCACAGGGCTTGGGAACAGTATAGAGGAGAGAATAGAAAGACTGTAAGAGCCAGAGGTTAGGGAAGACGGGGACAAAACAGTGACTTCAGGACGTGACAAGACCACGGCACTCGTGAGCTCTTAGCAGCTGTGACTCCCCGCACAAGATCACACCAGGCAGCACTGTGGCACCGATGGGCGCTGGACACACAGGCCTCCATCTCCACCTGAGGAGCGCTTGACAACTGATGGCTGCTAAGGTCTGTGGTCCTCGGGAGGTTCACCGGGCTCCAGTGGATGGCCCCACACCCATGCGCATGGCCAGAAGTAACCAGACTCAGAGGGTTACCAAAAATATTTAAAAGAGGACCTGAAATCGGGATCCAGGAGGGGAAGCAGGAAGAGAGTGGGGGTGAATATGGTATCCAGATAGATAGATAGATAGATAGATAGATAGATAGATAGACAGACAGACAGACAGACAGACAGACAGACAGATAGATAAATAGATAGATAGATAGATACATGCATGCATACATGCATGCATGAAGCTCTCAAAGAATTCATTTAAAACACTGCATAGAGGCAGTTGGCTCAGTGAGGAAAGACACTTGCCACTAAACTTGCCTGGCAACCCGAGTACAATCTCTGAAATCCACACACTCCATAAGTCAATACATAACAAATAAATTTAATTATGTTAAAGATTTTTCCTAAAATATCCTAGGAAATATTAAATATGCGTTAACAAAAACCATGTGAATTATTTAAAAGTAGAAAATGGGGGACACGGAGGTGAGCATGAATACGGGTACATATCTCAGAACAGCAGGACAGCAAGCCAGCCTCAAGTGCACCCTTCTTGGGAAAACCCTGCCTCTCTTCATATCCCCTTCTCTGGCCGTGTTCTTTCAGTCACATTCATTTCTCTCTTCAGGCCAATTTTGTCACCAATTCTTGACAAAGCAAAGACGGCCCACTGCTCTTTACTCATTCCTAGAGACCTTAACACCTACATGTCCCCAAGAATGTTCCTGAAGATGAAATCCAGCTGCACCTCCAGTGTCAGCTGGATCCATCGCTTTCAGCCTAAAGAGCATGTAGGCCAGAGGGCGGTATAAAGCACAAGCACATAGGCCAGGTGAGCGGGGTCAACATGGGCAATGGCAGGTCATAGTCCGTGTACTTGACACAGTGTGTGTCTCGGCCTGCATTCTGTCACTGGTGAACACTGTGTCCAAAAGCAACTTGCAAAGGAAAGCATTTGTTTCACCTTAGCTTATAGTCAGTCAGTCATGAAGGGAAGTCAGAGCTGCTTACTGGCTTGCTCCCTGTGGCTTGCTCAGCCTACTTATTTATACTGCCCAGGACCACTGGCCCAAGGGTGACACCATCCACGGTGACACCGCCTACAGTGGACTGCATCCTCCCACATCAAGCACTAATCAGAAAATGCCTCACAGACTTGCATTGTCTCGGTTGAGGGTCGAAACTTCCAAAAGACCCCCAACTCATGTCAAGGATGACAAAACAATGAACCACAGTGTGGTAAGAGGGAAGCTGTCTTTACCGACTTCCTTGTCCATTATGAGACAAAAATGTCAGACAAACCTTGACTGAAGGAAACTAAGCAAAGCTCCCTGGCTTGTCCATCTCAAAACTGCCAGGTTCTGCTGTTGATGAAACCCGGTGCTACACGGTCTGCCTACCTAACAGAAGGTTCTGAATCCCAGACTTCGCAGTTCATAAAGAGCCATGGAAACCTGAAGAACTGTCACACACAAGAAGGGACCAAGGACACTTAATGCCTAGATGTCCTGTATCATCCTGAGTGGGATCCTGGAACAAAACAAGAACATTATGTGAGAAGGCAGGAAGCACGAACGCCATGCAGATGGTTGATAGCAACGGGATAATACGGCCGTAGCAAACCAGCTTAGAAAAAGGTAAAACACAGAGGTAAACCTAAGTACAGGTAGATATCTCGAAACGGCCAATCAGCTGGGTCTCTGCAGGGATTGAGACGGAGCTCTAGAAAGCTCCACTCTTGGAGAAATCCTGCCTCTTGGAATCCCCTTTCTCTGTCCTCCTTCTCCCCCCCTTTGTTTCTTACCCCCAAGCCCATCCTCATCCTCATCCCTGTCCCCTCCCTATCTCTATCCTTCCTCTTCCTCCTCCTCCCCCTCCCTCTCCCCCTCCTGGTTCCCCACCCTCCTCCTCCTCCTCCTTCTCCTCCTCCCCCTCCTCCTCCTCCTCCTCCTCTTCCTCTTCTTTTGGTTCATTATTTGTTACAAATGTGCCTGATTGATAGAAGCTGTCAGTAATGAGAGAACCCGGTTCAGAGGTACACAATTCTGTACTGTCCTTGCAGTTTTTCTTACATCCACAATGCCTCCAAAGGGAAGCTTACCAAAGCAATGTCTTATGTCCTCTCCGAATCTATGCTGGGTACAGCAGCCTAAAGCACAAAGTCCTCATCTGCTGCCTCTGTCTCCTGGGCCACCCACCACAGTGTGGCCCATTAGACCTTTGTGATATGGGATGGCATCAGTATGCCCCACTCTCCTCACCCATCGGAGGTAGTCTGTAAATGTTTGTTGATATAAACTACCATTGATCTCTTACAAAGGTTATGCCAGCAACAAGGCTTTGCCTGTCCTGGGTCACGCAGCACAGCCCTTGGACACGGTGGTTTCCTTTTGCTTATCAGCCCCTCCTCTGAGAGAGGACCCCTTCCCAGACTGCCATTCCCATCACTGAGACACTCCAGGGAATAGAGGATCCTCGTTCCCATAATCCTTTAGTCCTGGCCTGGTGAAGCAGGAACAGGTGAGTTCTAGACTTCAGCGATGTTGGGTAGCCTTTGGGGAACCCATTCTTGCTTTGTTCTGATAGTCTACGAAGCCCTTCAAGGGCTAAATGGCTCTTGTCAGGATTTAACCTTTGGAACGGACACCAAAAATAATTATACATTCACTCTAATAGTCTGGGCTTGAAAGGAAAGCGGGTGGGTGTAGCTTATTCCAGTACCTTCACTCACAAGATTAAAGAAACTTAAGATCTGGAAGGCCTGTCGGGCACTGAGTTGAGTGTTGGCATTTTAACCCGTTCTCTTCTCCCTCTGTCTTCACTCAGTCACATTACCTGTATGAACGGCACATTAGCTGATCATTCCTCAGGGAAATATGCCACTAATTCATCAGGCTTCTTCAGCTTTTTCAACTGCCCCTGAACGCCTTTTGTTCTGTAAAACGATTGGGCTCCGTGTTGTACTTTGCAAGTAGTGAATTGGGAATTCAGCCTCCTCACTGTGGCTCATTTTGAACCCTGTCACATAGACAATCACAATGTCCCTTAGTCATACCTGAGTTTTCACATCACAAGGAGCAAGCCGAGTCCCACTGTCACTGGGCATTGAAGCCACCACTCGAATATAAGAACTCCTATCACCTGAAGCCCAGAGCGACCCTGACCCCGTGCATCAGTGAGAAAACTGAAAAGAGGCCCTTCTCTACCAACACTCTGAGAAGGTCATTTGGAACTCTTGAGTTCCAATGATGCCACACATTATCACTCACTCCCAGGACTGATCTGTGTTCCCTGTACCTGGTCTAACCCTGGGCATCCAGAACCATGGGTTAGTCATGTTTGGGAAAAAACAAGATAGGCTCACACCCACAGGAGACAGGGCAAGCATACACAGCTCTCTCTCTACTCACCCCAGTTAAGCCCAGGTCACTGTCACCCATTTGCCCCTAGGAGGCCAAAGCCATTAGCATAGAAAAGGACAGTGGTACAACTTAGAGAGCCAGGGTGAGCAAGATCTCTGCCCGTTTGTTCTCTGACTGGGCAGTGATCTGATTTCCGGTGTCATGTCTCTATTTCGGTGCACATATGCCAGCGATATCGGTTCCTCCCCACCTCAGCCTAACCATGACTAAACAGGTTGATGAATGCCATGCATCCCATCATCGTGCCTGCATATTTTTAGATATAATTCACTTTTGATCTGTGCCCTTGTGCAGCGGCGAATGAAAACAGTTACGATTTCTTCCACTGTCTGCCTTTCAATGTATTAAACAGCCCTGCTGTCAATAGATTATATTCTTGTACAATGATAATAGCCCCCAAAACTAAGAGGCCTTGTCAGGAATTGCGGTTGTCACAGTGTGATGGGAATGATTTTACTTGGGGTTCGTCTGCCGCACGATCATCTCATAATCTGGATATACATCACAGCATGACATGTAAATTTCCTGCTACTCTGCTTTCATTTCCAGAGGCAGCAATCAAATGAAAAGCACTCAACCTCACCCAAATGTATAAATAATTTTCATTCAAACATATTAACAGTCAAAATATGAGAATTTATCACAGAGTGCTAGGCCTTTTAAGAAGCAATAAAGACTTTACTTTTTAAGCATATTTCTCCTTAGAAAAGTAATATGAATAGTAACTCGCAATTTAAAAAAAAATCGCATTTGGAAGTCCACGCAGAAACCACCTAATCTGCCAACCTCGGGATGGAAGTGTTTTGCCACAGATTTGATGCTTGGAGGAAAAGAGCGGAGAGAAATATTGGGTAAGAGAATTGCGTAGGGATTAATAATCACCTATATGACATGCCAGTATGTAAAAATGTGAATTTATTTCCTCTTCACTGACCAGACCTGCTGTGCACCTGGAGTAGAACACTTCTTAGATGCAAATCCTGGAGCCAGCAGCACACAGGGGAACAGGACAATCGAAGCTTCTCTCCCTGAGAAGCAATGGCCTTGATTGACAGCAGCCCCCTCAAAAAGAAGGCCCATCAGACTGGCATGGACTCGCCCAAACTGCCTGTTGGCAGCTGAAGGAAGTGGTGCTTTCCCCTGGAGCTTCCCACTGGAGTCCAGGGAACAGGTGCTGGTTTGCTCTGTGCTCTCGTTCAAGGGACTGCGGGGATGGACCTGGGACCTGTTCACCAGAAGAGTTGCTGAGTGTTTCCTGCCTGAGGTGAGGACCCCACCAGCACCACAGATGCAGACTTCCTCTGAGCCTGACCTGATGGAGGAGCTAAAGACAGGGCTTGACCAAAAAAATGCAACTATGCTGACCAGAGTGTATCAGAGGAAGGACACAGCAGCTGTCACCGTCCGGTCCACAATCAACCCGTGTGTGCCTTCAGGAGGTGCCTTCTGCATCTTGTCTCTGAGTCAAAGGCTGTTGTGGAGTTCCTGCCCCACCTGTGGGGACAGTTGAGAAACGGAGTAGTTAGGAAGTGTGGGTTGAGAGGATAGGGTTCAGGGTAAAGAGAGTCCATTTTCTCATCAATGCCAGCGTCGAAAGTTTTTCTTCCTCACTTTAAAATTTTATGCCCCTGCCTTCCCCTCCACTACTCCCCCATCATGTGCAAAAACTGCTAAGATGACAGTTTTCCCCGTTTCTCCACAATGTATGTCTGCAGAAGTAGAAACACCATAACCCGGGGTGCAGCAAGCTCAGCCATTTGAAATAAAACTTTGCAGTGCTAATGTTTTTGTAACTGCTTTCATATTGTAATGATATTTTTCCAAGCACTGGTTTTATTTGATCTTAAATACCTTTTTGGGAAAGTCCAGTGAGCTGACTCTAATAAAATCATGCTATTGAAAAAAGGTTTAAGTAGAATGTTCAGAATAAATTACAAAATTGCATGCAAGAATACCAGCTAGTGCCGCAATAAAAAGCTGAAAATGAGTATTCTTGCAATATATTTTAAAGAAGTAGTATACTTTTTCTGTCCATTTTTTTTCATTGAATGTTTTCCAACAGGATGCCTCCATGTTGAGAGGGGGGCCGCATACCAAATGAATAAAGTGCAGGGGGGAGGAAATCACATCTGAGAGGGGGAAAGACCCCGGCTTTGGGGGTGAGTACAGAATATATTTCATTTCATTTTCAATAACTGTTGGGAGATAATAGGAAATGTAACTTCCTTTCATTTGCTGTGCCAAAATACTTAAATTACATCATACTTACCCTGCCATAGTTCTCCCGCTACATGCGGGATCCTTTAATGCGTCTCTCTTCCCTTAGCTGTGCCTGAGGACTGTGAGAAACACAGACTGGTCTGCAGGCCTGTGTGGGAGGCACCTGGCGGGTCTGAGAAGTGGGCATGGGCGACTGTATGTCTGGCTTCTTATGGTGAAGCAGAGGGAGGAAGGCTCTTGTGAGGGGCGGAGAAGGCGGAGAAGGCATCTACTAAATGTTCTTGATATCCTAGGTCCCAAAGCTCCTCCTTCAGTGTTCATCCATCGGTCCCCTCCCCATAAGGCAGTCTCACAGAAACGGGGTGCAGAATGCCTAAGAGGGGGAAAATGTACTTTCTTCCAATGGCACCATGATACCTCCATTTGAGACTCTGCCTTGGGCACTGAATCAACCACAGAGCTTCAGGGTGTCTAAGAAATAATGTGTATCAGATTAATTTACAAACCGAAGGCTACTTTCCTACCTTAATGTCAGACAGAAGCAAGGATTCTCATCCCATACAGAGAAAGTCTGGACAAAGGAAAGGTGGCTGTGGTGTGGTGAGGAAGATGAGGTAGGGCGGTCACTTGGTACTTACCCAGCATTCCTCCTCCCTGTCCACCTTCCTTCCTGGTTGAACTTGATCTTGTTCAAACAGCTTCCTCGACACATGGCCGTGCCTCTCAGGAGAAGCTGGTCCCTCAACTTTTTTCTTGTGCAGGTGTGTGTGCATATACATGTTCATGTGTGTGTACATCTGTATGCAGGTGAGTGTGTGTGTGTGTGTGTGTGTGTGTGTGCACATATGTGGAGTCAGTGTTGAGTGTCTTCCTCAACCGCTCTCCACCTAAGTTTTTTTAAGATTTATTTATTTTCTATTTATATGAAAATGAGTACACTGTAGCTGTCTTCAGACACACCAGAAGAGGGCGTCAGATCCCATTAAGATGGTTGTGAGCCACCATGTGCTCTTAACCTCTGAGCCATCTCTCCAGCCCCCACCTTATTTTTTAAGACAGAGTCTCTCACTGAACCCGGAGCTCACCAATTGACGAGGCTGGCTGGCCAGTGCACTCCAGGGCTCTGCTTGTCTCTGCCTACCTAGCACCGGATTGGCAATCACGTGCCACCACGCTCTGGTTTTTACATGGATTTTTGGGATTCATACTCAGGTTTTCATGCTGGTTCAGGAGTCACTTTACCAACTGAACCATCTCCCACCCCACCTCCAGCCTCTAAGCTATGCACACATCAGGGGGATGCATAGTCCGTTCTTGAAGCCTTAACAAATACCATAGACTGGGTGGGTGGCTTCAACAACCCAAACGTATTTTCTAACAGTATCAGAGCTGGAGAGGCCCAAGTCAAGGTTACCGAGGGTCAGTCAGTGTCTCCTGGGAGCTCTGTTCCTGGCCTATACCCACCTTCTTTCTGAGCACTCACATAGCCTTTCTGAGAGGGAAGGAGAAGCAGGGAGAAAGAAAGAGAAAAGGAGAGAGAATCTTTATAATTTCAGAAGGCCACCAATCCTAATGGTTTGGTTAGGCCTCCACTTTCATGATTCATTTAGTTTTAATCACTTCTCTGATACTCAATCTCATCCTCCAACTTGATGAGCTCTAGATCCCTGGGGGGTGGATTTCTGGGCATGGCCAAGGGTGATTATCTCGACTGGGCTAATTGAGACAGGAAGACCTGCCCACTGTAGGTGGCAGCCATCTCTGGGATTATAACATGACGTGTATAAAGGGTAAACAGTAAGCTGAGCACAGGCTGATACAAGGTGAGCAGCTCTCCCAATGCCTCGAGGTTGCTCCAGAGAACTAACACATGATGGACTGAAAGCCCAAAGAAGCCCCTTTCCCCTTGAGTCGCTTCTGTCACAGTATTTACCACAACACCAGGAAAAGTAACGAAGACTAAGGAATCCTGCTAAATACTCTCACAACGGGGCTTAACATAGATTATGGAGGACACTGCCAAGTTCACAGCAGGCTGGCTAAACTGATTCAGGGACATCCTACTGCCTTTGCCACTTTTGTGGTTTGAGCAAGAAATGTCCCCCATAGGTTCATGTATTTGAACACTTGGCCCCCTGTTGGCAGTATTGTTTGGGAAGGTTCTAGAACCTCTAGCAGTTGGAGCTTTGCTAGAGGAAGTACATCAGTGGGGGTGGGCTTTGAAGTTTTATAGTCCAGCCCCACCTCCTGTTCTTTCTGTAATCCCTGTGTGCATATCAGCAAGTCTCATGTTTCTGCTGCTATGCCTTCTTCACCATATACATATGCATATGCATACACACATATATATACACACACATATACAATACATGCATACATATACATACATGCATATATACACATACATACATATATACATACATACACACATACATGCATACACACACACACACATGCACATAATTCTAAGTTTGAATCTTGTGTCCTTCAAGAACCTGGTGCTTGCCTGAAACAATGCCTGCCCTTGCTTGGCCGTGAAGTGTATCATTCCGGTACTGTGGCCATTTTTCCCAAGTGTCTCACACTATCCTCCCACCATGTGTGTCTGTCTTTGTGTCCACAATTCTCCCTTGTATAAGGACACTATTCATGTTGGTCCTATAATGACTTTGACATCATCACCTCTATAAAAATTCTATTTCCAGCTGCCCAAATGGCTCAACAGGTCAAGGGGCACCAAACCCTGGCAACCTAAGCTCACTCCCTGAGACCCGTATGTGTGGGATGGAGAGGACTGACTCTCAAAAGCTGTCCTTTAGCCTCCACACATGCACTGTGGCACACACACACACACACACACACACACACACACACACACAATAATTAAGTGTAGCAAATATCCATATAAACGTATATCCTGAGATACTGGGAATTAGAATTAAATATTTATACAGCAAATTCCACCTCCTGGAGGTCCCATAACCTTCCCAAACAACACCACAACCCAACCCACAACACTCCCCAAGTTTAAGCAGATAGCAAAGATACATTGATCTTAGGATCTTGATCACATTGCTCAGTCTCTGAACTAACCAGCCTGAATCCAATCCTCCCTCAGGACGCGTTGATAGCCCTATCATCTGCGAGCGCCTTCCCGTATTGGCCGGGTCACAGCGTATAGAGGTTTCTGTTGCTTGTATCTAAATGCACCTTCATTAATGCAACAGATATCAGGGGAGTGGGTAAGCCCAAATCCACCATCTAATGGCCATTCACTTCATGGAAAGCACTTACGCTCTGAGTGTTCATCTCGAAATGGAGGCAGACACTATGTTAGCTATCGTAAGAACTAGGTAAGAGTGCATGTAGGGACTTCGTACAGTAAAGGACCTTAATGTATGGCTGTTCCGCTCCTCTGAAAAACTACTCTGCAGTCTTTGGAAGAGTAAAACCAATACCATATGATATAGTTAGTGAGGCCCAATAGTTCTTGACGGATATGATATATATTACATTTCAGATTAAATCATTGTGCCCCTGTCCTCTACTTGGGCAATTCTACACGTCTTCGGGCCTCTTTGAGGCTACTCTGAAAGCTGGCACTGTGGCAGGCAGTTGGAAGAGTGGTTGGAAGTCTTGGCTTTGGATTTGAGTCATGTACCTCCTCTTGCTATGTGTGCCATGGGCAAATCATGGAGCCTCTCGGTGATTTTCTCTTGATTTTCTTACTCTAAAATGGGTAGTAACAGTGGTGGTGCTGTCGACTGAAGAGGAGTCTGAAGACACAGATGATTAGCAGATGTCTGCCATGTCTCTTCCTTTCTGCAATCTCCAGTGTTGTCTGCAGTCCATCCTGAACACCGTAGCAATGCTTTTCAAAGCTCAGTGCACACAGGACTTGTCATGATTACTGGCAATGTAGATTCCTCAGACAAGCCCTCCAACGACCCCACCAGCAGTCCCCAGTCCCATCAGGGAATTCTGAGATGCAAGCTGAGCTGGGCTCCTGACACAGACGCTCCTTCTCACTGCTTCAGAAATTCTGTTGTGGCTGGGCGGAAGTCAGGAGACTTGGAAGTGGATGTTACAAATCCTCTTGGAGGTACATGCTTTTCATATTCTACTAACTACCATGGAAGCCTCTGGAAGGCAGAGATGACGTCATCTGTCTGCCCCCCCCCATACTGGGCACAGTACTTTGTGCCCAGCATCTCGAAGACTTCAATGCCGTTGATTGAAATAAGCTTTTGTTGGCATAGAAACCTCCACAGTTGAGTCAGAGATGGGTATCTATGCAAAAGGGCACTGGGCTCCACTCCCTGTATGGTGACTCTGAGGGGTCCTGTAGGGGACGTCTGCTGACACCAAACTCTGTTTCAGTGAGCCCCATTAAAAGTGTAACCTAGAAAGCAGAAAGTGGGAGCTCTGAAGCCTATGGTGGCCTCTGTCATCTGGGACACAGTTCCCCGAGCCCAAAGCAAACCTTTAGACCCCCCAGCTGAAGAATGAAGGAGACTTGCCGAGCGAAACGCTAAATTTGGACTTATTCCTTCTGGGTTGCTCAACCAATTAAGCACGTTTGGGGCAGCTTTAACAGAGAACATGTACGGTAGCTCTGTAGACCCATTCCTGTTACCAAGCATGCGCCGTAAGTGGGAATGTCAGTATGGAGTGGGTGCTTTTTACGAACTACATAACTAAATTCTCAAAATTCACTTAACGCATGACTTTCGACCACCCTACTATGTACCGACTCAGCTACATATTTCCTACTCAGGCCGGGAAGCTGATAACCTGCACTGGCACAGTCTGACACATTATAAGCCCTTCACGCTCAAGTCCTTGTTATCAATTTTATTAATGCTAGTTGTTGTCGTTTTTCTCAAAATACTCAGTCGAATGTTTCTTCTTCACTTTTTATTTATTTATGGTCTCGAGTAGCTACATGATGTTATTGTGGTTTCAAATAACTAAGTTGTTCAACTTTAAAGTTTCCGCATTATTTCCCCCTGGGCAGTCACACGACTCTGACAGCACCACCTAGTGGCTACCAGGGAGTATGGCGGTGGAAGGTCCTTCCTTTTCTGCAGCCATCTCCTGCGGACTCACTCCCATGACACATTTAAAACCTCTCGTCTGTCCTGGAGCATGGCTGACCAACAACTGGCATGCTTCATTCTGTCCCCTCTCTGGGCTTTCAAACTCATTTCTTTCCTGACAGAATTTCAAAGATTGTTCTGGCGCTCTGATACTTGTTTCAGAGTAAGAATACATTCAGATCCCTAACGCGCACGCGCACACCCAATATAAATATAAGATTTCAGAAACGCCACTAACGGTATAAAAATCACCAGGCAAGGATGTTTAATAGCACAAAGGCAAATGAAACGTCTTTTGTTGTCCTCCACGAGCTACGGTGGCTGAGTGGTGTTTAAAGCAACGTTTAAAGCACAGCACCTCATGAACACTGATCCAGGGGACGCAGAGGTGGATGAAATACCGTGTGTGCCTCTGTAGACGATAATCAAATGGGAGAGAGATGGCAAACACGTGCTAGCAGGCGGTACAAAGCTAGTAATGAAGTGGGTTAGAGGAAATTAACAGTATCAGTAGTGCAGCTGACACAAGAAAAGTCAGAAACGCCTCACGGCAGCCGGTGTTTCCAAGCACAGCCAGACGAGCCGTTAAGAGTGGGCAGGCAGGACTGCACAGGGAGCTGCTGAGATGGGACCGGGCTCCAGCACTAACAGAATGTCAAAAGGACTACATGACTAAAGGTAGTGACCAAGGGGGAGAGTAACAGGTTTGCAACGGATCCTGGGTCACCTTATTGGCCGTGGTAAAGGCCTTGATATGAGCTGGGCCTCATGACCCATACCCATGGCGCTAGCACTCAAGCTGGATAACCAAGGGTCTAAGCTAGCCTGGGCTATGTAAGAAGAAAGGTACAGATGGGCATGGAGGTGTTCATCTTCAATCCCAGCATTCAGGGCATGGAGACAGGCAGAGTTCAATGCCAGCCTGGTCCACAGACCAGGTGCAAACAGTGTGACTGAGGAGAGAGAGACGTGTTCAAGAGAAGCCGTTGCCAGGTTTTGAGGAAAGAACGGCCATGCATTGACTTTCATTTTTAAAATGGCCACTTAGCTGCCAAATTGACATTAGACTGTGGGAGACTGGGATAGAAACAGGGAAACCTGTGATTATGACAGGAGATCCCACCCACATGATGAGGCAAGTGTCTAGGCTGAAAGGCAGCTGGACCTGTTCATGTCATAAGGTCTCCATAGCTTGTGGCAGAAATGTGCATTTAAGATATGGTCATAAGCCAGGCAGTAATGGTGCACACTTGCAGAGGCAGGCAGGTCTCTGAGTTCCAGGCCAGGCTGGTCTAAAGGGCAAGTTCCAGTTCAGCCAGGGCTACACAGAGAAACACTGTCTCAAACAAAACAAAACAAAAATCCAAACATTAGCCCAGTCTACAAAGTGAGTTTTAGGCCAGCCAATTCTTTCACACAGGGGAAATTGTTGTCTCAAAACAACAACAAAAAACAAACAAACAGAAATTATAAAGTTATATATTTTTATTGTATTGCTTGAATTCCAAAACTTAAGCGTTAAAGCTTTTGGGGGGTAAAAGGAGATACAGCTGTGATTTTTTTTTCTTCTCTTTTTGGAGCAGAAAGCCCCATTTACCACACAGCTCCACTGACTGGGATATGAAAGCTCTGTTCCCATGCACCTGCTCCATCCATCCAGCTGCCGCAGTGTGGCCGTGGGTCTGCGAGGGGGAGTCTCTCAGGACCACCCAGATTCTCACACATCTGGGTCCCCAGCATTTTTTAAGGGAAACTACTCCAAACATCCAGACAACAG